>NC_071101.1:38262500-38562500 GCF_024256425.1 Clarias gariepinus | reverse complement strand
GTTTTAAAACATGATTAGAATTAGCTTTTACAGAGTGATCAGGCATAAAGTTGTGTAAAAAAATATATTTCAGAAAAAAACAAGGATTTTTTAAAAGTAGCATTTAAAATCTTGACAAAGATTTAGGCCTAGATATTCGCCTGATATTAGAAAATTGCATATAAGTCATTGTGATTTTCTGTTGTTATTAACTAATATTAGGCTTGACTGTGCAGAGCAGATAATGATGGGGAATAAGTATACTTTTATAATATAAGTTTTTAAGGTTCTAGAGCCTTTGTTGCAAGATCTTGAAAGGTTTTGGATGCCATAATTATTATTATTTTTTATTTAGTTTGGTTAGTTTCTAATAGGCGCTGTGCAGAATAACATAGCAGATATTTTGTAAGAACAACTGCTGGGATTGTTGATGGAATTGTTGAAATGCTTGTGCTAGTTTTGTCAAGCAAAAATGTTTAAAAGTTTGTCAGTATTTGTCCGCAGAGGCAAATGCACATCAGATCATTAAAAAAAAACATATTTTTAACACATTTTTTTTTTCATATATACACTGTATTTCATTTTCATGTCTGTATTTAACTGATATTTACTGGATCTTGAAAGTTTTAAAGGCATAACATTTAGATTAGAAGCCTGGCAAGTTCATATACAAGATAATTTTCACCCTTCAGGTAAAACCCTTTATCATGTAAAGAAGAATCTGGATTAAGCCTTTATAACACAAGGGGGAAAATGTGGGTTTTTTAATCATACCGATTGTCTTACTTTGACTTAATCATTACCAACTCCTGTAGTTAGATATCAGAACATGCTTCTAATTCTCCCTTTGACGTTTTGTGGGTTGTAGATTGTTGGCCATCCTGCTGACAACCTTAAGTGCATTTTAAAGGTGGTATAGTTTGTGACCATCCCAGAGAGTCAGACAGTGAAGCTTATGTAAATAATAACTGTTACTGACCTAGCCACTGTTATTCTGACCCTCTGTGCAGTATTTATTAGTATGGTTTAAGGCTGAACTATGAAAGTCATACTTTAAGAGTTCTATTGCTGGCAAAGTTTCCACACGGGTGCATCAGGTTTCACACAGGCTTAAATTCACCATCAACAACCCAGGCTAACATATGGGTAAGTAGCAACTAACAACCATCAGTTAAGGGGCTTGCAACCCTTAGCATAATACCTGCCTCATCTATTCTCCCTCTTTTCACATTGGGGAAATCCAATGCCAACAGAATGGCAGTGACAACAGAATAGTGTTGTGTGAGAAGGCCATGGCTTTTCAACATGAAAGCAATACATTATGCAATAATTTTGAAAGTAGCAGCAATGTAAACAGCTAAAAAGTATTTAATAAAAAGTGTTTAGTGCATTGTACTGTATAAGGAATAGCCCAGGTGAGCTTTGGGAGGAAGCAACAAATTAAAGGATGCTCTTCTACCTTCTGCCAGATGGCAAGAGGGTGAAGAGTTCATTAATGTGTGAAAGGGGTTATTGTATGAGGTGTTGATAGTGAGTAAAGAGACCCCAATGACTTTTTCAGCTGTTCCCACAATTCTCTGTAGAGACTGTGCAGTTCCCATACCAAACAGTGAAACAGCTGGCCAGGACACTGTCCTGTGACATAGATAAAAAATTGCTTATCTTCAGCATCCACCCTTGTAAATCAAGATGCTACATGGCCTTCTTGAATAGTGGTGTACCCACCAACATGGGAGAACATGCAAACCCCATGCACGCAGAGAGAGAAATCAAGCCTGGCCAGGAATCGAACTCAGACCCTGGAGGTGCAAGGCGACAGTGCTAACTACTACACCACCGGGCCACCGTGGTCATATCTGTAGAAATGTTGTTTCTGTGTTTCAAAGTATGTGTAGCAATCATTTAGAGCATCTGGGAAACATGCATCACCATCACAGGTAAGAGCTTTCTAGTTCTTGATTGCAGATCAATGAAGCCAGAAACTGATAAGATGCATTCCTTCCAATCCAGTGGCTGTTTGTAGCAGCCTCTCTGAATATATTACTGCATGCTTAAACAGACATAAAGTTCTGGAATAGTTTAATCAGACTAGGTCCTATGTCAGAGCTGGTTCGGCACATTTCACATATATGGTCTAAACATCTAAAGTAGGTGCATGGAACTTGGCAAAATTTTGGCAACAATTGTGTAGCACAAATTCACTACTAAGTCTCCACAGTGCAGGATAAGCGTACAAGAACAGTGGTCTTCTTTAGTACTTTAGTACAAATGCTCTTTAGTACTTAAATGTACTACAATGCTCTTAATCTAGCCAGTATATTTGGCGATACTAACTAGTTAATGCCCCTTACATCATTAACAGCGTCCAACAGGACATGTAAGTGTACTGTAGGTCAGTTTGTTACTGCTTATATTGACAACCTTTAATAAACTTTTTAGGAACCACATTCAACACGTACAGTAGATAATAAAAATTACATCAAAGTTGTTTCTATGAGCTTAAAATTCTCATTCTTAGGTTATATTTAAGGGAGGAACGGGTGTACAGTACATGAATGGGTGTACTCAAAAAGCTAGTGCTGTCAAAGAGTGGGCAAAAAAAAAACTTTTACAATAGGCCAATTTTTGCTGCTGAAAACTGGTTCCTAGTTGTGAAGCTAATTTTAAAGCGATATCAAGGTTGACACTATATAATGCAGCATAGAATCTTTACATAGATTACATAGAACTGGTCATGATGCATTACCGGTTCTTTACATAGATGTTTATGCATCACTAAATCTACTTTCACCACATTAATAAGCTACTGTACCTCAGAGCCTGGGAGGAATAGGGGCTTGAGAAATCCCACCTTAATAAAAGAATTTTATTCATTTCCAACTGCCCACCCAGCTTCATGACAAAGAATCCCAAGAGAAGCTCTTGGCACCACTACCAATTCACTAACCAGACTTTTCTCACAATATACTATAATTTTTGTTTGCATTTGTTTGACTTTATTCCTTTTATCTTGAGGTCGCCACATAAGATCATTTGATCTTTAAGACCTGGCACAGGTTTTAAGCAGAATTTCCTTCCTGTTGCAACCCTCCCATTTCCTGACCAGGTTTGGGACTGGCACTGCATGCGGTGTCTGAGTTGTATGGGGTGTAGGGTTAAAGGTCTTGCCCAATTACCCAACAATGGTGCTGAGTGCTGACAGGGTTCTAACTCACCATCCTCCGATCAGCAATCCAGCTCAGCCTCAACCGCTTAATCTACTGCTGTCCCAACATATGAAATATGATATAATATAAATATTTTCTCATGCGACTACCTTAAATGAACAAAAGTAACAGTTGCTTTGCAAAGTCTCATTGCATCAAAGGACCTGAGCTTTTCTTTATTCATGGCTATTGTTTCAGTGTTGACTATTGCTTGTTCCTATAAATAATAAATTATTTTATTATCCTGGCTCGATCCTAGTTTGACCTGTTAGCCAATAAGCTGTACTTATTTATAGTACCTGTCTCTTAGTCTCATTATAGGTTTGTCTGTCTGATGACCGAGCAATTAAATTGCAATGAAATTGTTAATATTTGTAATATCGTTTTATGAGTGAAAGTCCAGTTTAAGTATTGAGCATGCCTTGCTTTTTTAAGTGGCACTTACTTTTTATGTTTACAACTATTTTTAATTGGTTTCACAAATCCTACCAGCAAAATCTATTTTACATAAACTGAACACTGATAATTCTGTTTGGAGATTTTATATTTAGATTGAGTTATTTCATTAAACAAGTTTTACAAAATTTATTTAAGTTGGTCATGTAACTTGAATCTGCATCTAAATGAAAACACACTACTAAAGGTTTGTACAAACATGACATAAACAAAGATTACATTCAAAACGCTATTATTTTAGTGCATTTATGGTTTAATTGTATTTTTTTTTTTTTTTTGCAAATTTACAGCTGTTCAACCAAACTTGGCCAAGACTTGGCGCTGTGTAAGGTTTTGAATGGTTGCTCGAGGGTTGGCTTAATGTTAAGTGCAAAATATGTAACTAAACATGCACACGTGCGCACACATATGAACACACACACACACACACACACACACACACACACACACACACACACACACAGTGTGTTTATAAAGCTAAAAGATCTTAAGTGGTAAAATATACTTTACATATATATGTGATGAACACATAATCAAAATTTGTTTCAGTATTTTATGAAAAGAACAAATGAAAAAGGCGACAACAGAGAAACAAAAAGTGGAATAAGGATAGACAAGTGTGTGTAATTACTGCTTTTGTCTGTTTTCAGGAAACAAAGTATCAGTTTGCCCCTACATTTGTCCACCACCTGTTGGACATGATGATTAAGCAAATTAATGTCTGTGTGTGTGCGTGAGAGAGAGAGAACGAGACGGGGGAGCAAAAAAAAAAAAAAAAAACCCCAAAAGGAATTTGGTCATATTTATATCAACAATGTCTGACAAAACAGTATAATTATCCCCCTGGCCCGATCTTATCTTTCAGCTTGTAACACATTTGCCATCCTGTTTCCAGACAAGCAGCAGAACCATGCATCTTGAAGCACATCATAATAACAGCTCTGCTTGAATCTATTAGCTTTATTGGGCAACTTAGAGACATTATGTAGCATTACTCTAGATTGATGACCCCGGAGGGTCAAGGGGAGGTTTATTGGACCAATCATGATACATGCGGCTGAGAGATCATTTTGTGATTTAAAAAAAAAAAAAAAAAGGCAAACTGAATAATTAACGAATTATTAATTTATTATTATTATTAATTATTAACGAAATAAAAGTTTATGAGGTCTAGTAAACTATGTGCTGGGCTGAATTTGTGGCAGCTGATAACAGATGTGTCAGCCAGCTGAGCTTAAAAGGAACAATCTGAAGATTTAAATAATTAGGTCATCACATTTTTAAACTATACTAATGAACGGTATGACTGTAATTGTCTGTAGTTGGAATTTGTGATAGTTTAATCAATATGACATTAAATGTTATTCAGTGAAATCTAAGTGTGGTGATAAAGAAGGTGCTAATTGCCTCACTTATTAGTTGGAGGAAATGTAAACAATAATCATAGCATTTGCACCTGTTCAAGGCTGAGCATAGGAAGACGTTATAAAGAGAACAGCAACTATAGTGATAAAAACATGGCATGAATCTGCTGGGTACAGTAAATGACATTACAATTATTCATTTGACTTTTATATCCTATTCAAAGATGCCAGTGCCCAGTTGTTTAATTGAACTAGGAGAGTTACCAAGTTTGCCCACAAACTCAGAGAACATATCTCGGCAGTGACCTGCTGGATGATTTTGGAATGGCACACCCCCACAGGGACAGCACTCACAGCTTAATTAGAACATTAGTGGACTGTTTTAAAGAGGGTAGAGGCAGCTCCTCTGGGGGAAACTTGAGCTGATGGTCTTTCTAAGTTCAAGGCTAATCACCGAACCACTCATGGGAGACAATGTTTAATGTGTATACAATCAGGATGCTTCACCGGTTCATAGTTATTTTGATTACTTCCAATAAGGAAAAATCCATTATTAATGTTGTCTTAAAGACTATAATTTACATTATATAAAACATATAAACATAAAAAAACAGTTTTTTTTTTTAAATAGAGAATTTATATTAAATAAACCATATGGGGCACAATAATATATTTTTTTAAAAACAAACAAAAAAAAAAAGTTTCAGTATAAAAGAAGTAAATCCTGATGTACTTGGTCCCTTTCTGAATTGTTTTACCCTGCGTGTCATAGCTCCTCCAGCAGTTGTACTTCAAAAAGGTCAAGTTGAACATGGTGACCTCCCTGAAGGGGCAGCTGGCCTGGATATGGTTACGAGTTCAGTGTTGCTGAAATGCAGGAACTAGCATGTCATTGAGGCATTGGTGATTAGTTAATGTCATCCTTGTAATGCTTGCTATGTTAATTAAGCCCCAGCCTCCGCTCCAGCAGGGTAGTTGCTATGGGCTCATATTAGTTGTCCCGGTTCACTATGTGCCACCAAACGGGATCTTCAGTGTCGTTCTCTAAATGCACATGAGCTCCCTAAGAGAGTATTGAGTTTGCTACCAGATGGTAATTTAACAGGCGCTGTAAAAATGCTTTGTAATGCTGTAGTTCAGATGTGATACAAAGTAGAACTGTCTACGCGTAACACAAATGTAAAAGCAGCAGTTATGTATCTTGCATAAGTATGAAGCATTTAAGTAAAGAATTTGTCTTCTCTAATGCCACAATTCGTTTACAACGTACATGATGTTGACTTCATTGAAGATATACGACTGTCCTGAAATATTTATCAGTAAAAGCACGTTGTTAGGTAAAAAAAAATGATCATGAAATATTTGGGACAGTGGGTTGATACACTTTTATGGATCTTCTTTTATATTGTTTTTCTTCTTTTTTTATCGCAGAATGCATACAGTACTTTAAAGCCAATCTCCTGAGTTATCTTCTGGTTTCCATGCAAGGAAGGGGGAAGGCTATACAATTTACACTAGAAATAGGAAGTAATGGTCTTTTGGGAGACACTAAATTGAAAGTAAGGCTGTTTCTGATGGACCACAGGATACAGTATGCCTGCAAAATTTAGGCATATCTGAATGAGAAAAAAGTATGTTAGTGCCCAATGATATTAACTGAAAAGCTTATAATGTTTTTTGTCCCTCTGAGAGTACTTGCAAGTGAAGGAGAGACTGCTGGCGAGGCCACATGGTTTTGTTATAACTTTTAGCTTATGATAGTTTTTTTTTTTCTATACCTTATAGCTTATTGCTGTATTTTATTGGTAATAAAGACAAATGCAAAATAGAAAGTTAAGAAAACACCATTCTCATCTTTTTCAAACACAAAACTGTTTAATTGTTTTTAGTCAATCAGGTGTGCCTTGGGTAATCTTTTGCGCCTAGTCTGATGCCATGATCCAGGAACATTCCTGGTGATTCAAAACTTCTTTAATTTCAAAATAATAGCATGCTGACTGTGCTCCTGGGAACATTCAAAGCGTTAGAGTGGTTTTACACCATTTCTCAAGTTGTATGTCTCAACCATAGTTGGACTGGGATTAAAAATTAGCCCTGGACTTTTCCCCAGACAGGGCACCGCAGTTGGCTGGACACCAACCATTCTTGCACTTTACTTTTACTGTACCTAATACTGAAAAGAAGGAATCTGAACCCTAATACTGAAGAGGAGGACTCTGAGGAGCGAAGGTTGTAGAATGTAAAGGCTAATTAAGAGTCCTTCATTTCTCAGAGTTGTTTTCATGTTTTCATTTTAAAGCACTGGAGACAGTATGCATGTAATATGATATAAACTCAAGTTATGTGCAACACAGTAAAGGAAGATACAAATATAAAACAAGGGGAGATAACAGCCATTGATATATTTTAGTTGATCAGGATCCTGGTCTAGATGTATTTCAAGAGACTGCTAAGACTGCTACTGTAGGACAGGGGCAGCTCCATAAGCCCAGGGGGAAAACTTAGACATGCTTAGATATTTAAACCCAGTTTTAAAACATGCAATTGCAGTAAGTGTTAACCATAAATAAAAGAAAGATTTTTTTTGTCTGTACATTGGTCCAAACTTGCTCTTTGAATGATATCTTTATTTTTTGAGGGGGATTAGTTATTAGTTAATTTTACAGCTGAAATTGCTGAAAGTGGTACAAATTAATTTTTATGCCATGGAGTCGTTTTAAGACATACTGTTTATCCAATCAACGTTTTTATTTTCTCATTCACTTCCTGATTTCCGGCCAGGGGCTGTATTTGACTGACGGCAAAAGAAGTACAACTTAGTGTAAACAAAGCGTAAGATACTCAACCTTAATTTTTTATTTTGTATCAATAAGTTATGCAGAGAGTCCTGCAGTACAGAAAGTAAGGCAGACATGTACCTGGGCTTCTAACTAAAATAATAATATCCAGTGGTGGCTGGTGCAAAAAAATTTTTTTTTGGGGGGGGGGACGCAAACAAAATTTAAATTAAACTTTTAATAATTGCCTGTAAACAGCCTTAAGAAGTGCTGGAAAAGCATCGAGTGTAAGCTCGACTGCGATCACTTGACTGCTGCTTAATTAGAAGATCAGGCTGATCTGGTCCAAGCTCTTCAACTTTTTTCTTTCTTCGTCCATCGCCTTGCAAAAGTATTTTGCACTTGCTGTATTTTAGCAAAAGAATGACAGAATTGTCTTTCATATTTAGCTGGCTTCCACGTCAATCACTATTCAATACATTAACTAACAATCTGCTGACCGTTAATGAGACTCGTTGAGAATGGTCTAATCACATAAGCCCAAATATTTAAAAACAATATTGATTCGCTTAGAACAAAAGTGAGAGGGTTCGGGAGGCACAGTCCTGCACCCCAAGGATGATTTAAAAAAAAAAATCCAATTAGAGCTCAGCCTCAAATCACATGCTTTTCAAAAAATTTACGTGCCTACATAGACATTTGTTTGTCCGGCATCCCCCGTACACAAACACAAATTATTGTAAATAAATTATATTAAGTAATACAGCAGAATATTGTGACTAAGTGACGTTTTTTCATTGTTCAAATAAATAATTATGTTAATTACACGTTAAAGTATCATTCTTCTCTGCCTATCTTTAAGGAGGCGGCGCCCCAGCGCCCTTATTGACCACTGATTTACATTAAAACCTATCAGCTTATTTTTAGCTTTAACCTTGTAACAAACTCTTTTCCCGTCAATGATGAGTACTTACGCTAGTTTTAAATAAATCGCCCTGAAATGCCCCTTTGGTGATGTGCATTTTTCTAACCAATCAGAACACAGAAACCAGAAATGGCTGGAAAAGCAAACAAACAAAAAACTTTTTTAAACCACATACGTTTGGGACATTATTAAGCATATAATAGAATTATCGTTTCCAAGGTGTATTCTGTTGAACAAAAAAGATTTTTTATTAGCCACATCCAATTTGTTCTGTGTATATTTAAGCGTTTTAGTAATTTAAACTTTAAAACTAAGAGTTAAAGTTAACTAACTGTTAAGACCACCACAGTTATCAGTTCTGTTTAAAATTTTGTATCACTAAACAGGTGACATTGAGGATATCATGATGAAATAAAATTCATATTCACGCAAAATTGCTGCTAAAAGCCAAAACACTGCAGTTAGCAATATTAGTGTGCTTAAATACTGCAAACACACTTAACAAACATTACATTTACTATAGTAACACGTACAGGTTTAGGAACATCAAGTCAAAGAGATTTAGTTTAAACCTTAACTATTCCACTCTCTTAACATCTGGATGAAAGAAGGTAAACTGTGATTGGGTGTTTGTTTGTAAAGGAAACAACCAATAGGAATTTACCCTTCTCCAGTCTCTGATTGGCTCAGAGAAGTTAAGAGAGTGTGTACATTGCAAGTATTTGCAGTAGTTTTAAATAGCATTCAAACCAAATTGAGATTTATACTATGTATGTACTGGGAGCCGGGTGATTGGGGTGTCAATAGTGGATACCACACAGAGGAATGGGGGAAAAAAAACATCTTTTGCTGAGACCCAACCTCACTTCTCAGGATTATACGCCTTCCAGATGAGAGATGAGTGTGCCCAAATAATAGTTTTTTCTCTCAGTCAAGCTTGCACATACCATTTATTTTGAGGGCAGTGAGGTGGTGAAAGTAGAACCTTGGGAAGAACAACGCCTACTGCGCTTGCTTGGGAATTAACTTCTTAGCCTTTTTCAGATATTCGAGGTTTTAATAGCTAGTGTAAATTATGGTAGGATCATGTTCTGCTCCTTCCAGCTAGTGATGCCACTTTTTAAAAGTCAGATTTATAGCTAAGTGTTTTCGGTTTCCAGTGTAATAACTGCATTCAGATGAAATTGCTGAAGTGGAAAAGAAGGCTGTAGGGATTGGGTTTAGGTTGGGTAGGCTGTAGATTGGGTTTTCCACCAGTCACTAAGTCAAGACAGCCTCAAACCCAGTTTCTAATGCCTGCATCTTAACGATAGTGCTAAAAATGGGGCAATGGAGAAATTTTGTGAAAGCCTTGAGATTTTTTAAATTATTATTATTTCATAAGTGTTTACATGGATTTTTTTTTATATAAAAGAGGTGAGGGTTGCTGCAACTGAACTGAATTCACAAATAAACCAATATCAATTAGATTTATGACCAAATCACAGAAATCACTGGAGTTCCTTTACATTTCATGGAGTTGGCCGTTCCTTTACCTTGACTTTGTCAGTGATGATCTTTGCTGATAGCCCAGAAAGCGTACTTGGTGGACATGGAATTCACACCTTTCCTTTTTTTTATATCTAATAAAACTGTGTTTTCAAAAGTTTATTTAGTACTTCTTTCAGATGGTGAACATAAATTTGGACGGGAAGGTAAATTAATAAAAATATAAACTAGCAACTGAGGGTATATTTTCTTAGCATATCGTACCAGATATCACTGTAAAGATGGAGGATGCTTTAGAGAGCTCATAAAGCATGATGAAGGAGTTTCAGTGGCTTTCATGTTCATAAACTGCTACAGTAGGATGAGAGGCAGGAGAAACAGGCAGTACTTTACTGTTACTTAGTTAAGTCCACAATGACCAAGTCCTTATCTTTTTTCTTGGACAAAGAAGAAACCAATGCATTCTGGTTGTGGAGCTTTAGTTATATATTCTTTCATACATTTCATTCTGCAAAACTAAAATGATTTCAGAGAGGAGAGAAGCAAAGAATGAAGGAGCAAATCTGTAGGGACCTGCCTGATCCATCTTGATGTCATGAGAGGTGTTCTAAATGAAGTATTAATGTATATATTTATAATTATTTTTATTTATATCCCAGAGTTTATTTTTGTAATGATGATTTTCAACAATGTCCATGGTCGAAAGTGATATACAAAAAAAAAACCTGAATTGAATTAATGAGGTTACCCACTGAATTAGGCTTTGCTGCAAACATCCTGAAAAACAGCATACATGGGTAGACCTTGTGAGTTGGAGTTTTATGCTGGGTTCTCAATGGTCATGAAAATGGAGAAACCAATTGATACCATTTAATATGGGTAACAATGCTCCTGTTTACATAGTTCCTGTTTTTGGATTATTTTATGGGAGTTTCTTGCCTCTGTCAATGTTTAAACACTGGTAGTGAAAGTGGCAAGGAAAAACTCCCTGAACTGACATAAGGAAGAAACCTTGAGAGGAACCAGATAATGTAACGATAAGTTTTACTATAGTATAACTACAGTCTCTAATGTCAAAAGTGCAATTGACTGATAGGGAATATACAAAACTGTTCATGGCAATTTCAGTCCTCATTTAATTGGGTGATTGCTGTCATACAGTAATCCATCAAAGTAATGTATTAATGAATTCTAAGCCAACTTCATAACTGTTAAGTTTAACTTCTCTCAGTTAGCAGACCATACATATGTATATGTATATGATGAATCTGCAGCAGTCTCCATATGATGAAGTGTCATGAAGGTCAGAGTGCATTAGGCAGGTGTAGCTCAGGAATGCCCGTTGTTATAATTATTGCTTGTATTTTTTTTTTGGTACTTAGGTAAAGGGGCAAATATGTAGGGACCTGCCTAATCCGTCTTGATGTCATGAGAGGTGTTGTTCTAATCCCATTAAAATCATGCTACAGTACTGCTGAGGATGGCCCTATATTGACAGTCTAAAAATTCAATGTGATTATTTCTGACAGTTTAAAAAAACAACAGAGAGACTACTGTTGATATTATTCCTATAATAAATTCTTATTTATATGAAAAAGTTTTATATTTATGGGGCAGAACTGGAAATGCACACACAACAACAATATGCTTAAAAATCTGACTATAACCGGCTAAAAGAGGTTGAGTGGCCCATGTTATTCAAGGAGGTGTGGGTAATTGGGAACAGTTGTGTGCAGGAATAAAAAGAATATTTCATCACAGTTAACAGTAAGAGGCCTTAAGATAAGTTATGTATAGAAATTCCTCTTTCCTTAAGCTTTGTGTTACAACACACACACACACACACACACACACACACACACACACACACACACACACACACACACACACACATCAATAACATTTTTGTGACATACTATAACTTTGCACTGTCCACAAGTAAACAACCTAGATTTTAACTATAGGATAAAATAAAAAAAATAATAATGTTTTGATATCCATGGAAATCTCAGAGTTTTACCTGTCTCCAGATACTAATCTATGCCATATGGGAACTCCATATTGGAATTGCTGCTTCAGTGCATTCCTGAGAAGCCGTCTGTTAGTGTCATTGGACATCTGGGTGAAAAGGGCTGATTTAGTGCTCAGTCCATTCTTTTGTGGCATTACTTATTGTGTAAAAGTTTTTAAGGACTATAGAAAATATAAAACCTTTTCACACATGCTCTCCGCATTTTAAAACCTCTTTGGATATTTCCACTTCTTTTCAGATGTCACTCCCAGAACTTGACTCAATTTCCAATTTAATATTGGTAAAAAAAAATTAACATTCGACCTGTCTGGCACTACATCCCTCAGTAGTTGGACGCTTACAATGTGAAATGGTTATTGAGTTGTGGTGTTTACGAGGCTGCTCCTAAATAATGGACAGATTGGAGTTTTATTTCTGTATTTTAACCTTTGTCACTAAACATCTTAAACTGAAGATGGCTAATTAACTCATATCCACACAAAACAAACTAGGTTAGCCTTTTGGCTAATCTTAACATACTATTCTGAAGTGATAATTTGCTTTATTGTGTGTTACGAGCTATTGTTAGCAACATTAACATCACAGCGCGCTTAGCATCATACTGTATCCACTCTTGAACTTTAGAATTTTAACAAATCCAGCTCTGACTTTTCCCTTGTTCAGAAAGCAGTCTGTGATGACACATAAAAACTTTTGGGATAGCTGTCGGAACATTTCCACCATAAATAAATGATATCCATTCATCTTCTTCTCTTTCTCAGAGCATTTACCCTGCTTTGCTTTTGGCACTGACATCCTGTAACTCTCTCAATGGTCTAATTCATAATATAATTACTGTGGTGTCTTTTGTGTCTGTTTTGGGCAAATACACAGTCCAGAGGGTAGAGCTGATCCCCATGTTTTTTTCTTCTTCGGAAAACTGTGTGCATCATGAATCTCAGGACAAAATATACAAATTAAGGGGAAGAACAGGAGCTTTTTCATGTTGAATAGTGTGACTGTCCAAAATTATGTTTTGCATAATGGGTGAGCTTAAGCGATCTCTGATCAGGGTCATCTGTGACTATATTTCTTGTTTGTTTCTAGTCCCTTCTTGGTTTTAATAATATTGTAATAGTTTTGGACAGTTCATCATTCCAGTTCTTTTAACAATCTCCATAGTTGTAGTCTTTGCCTGCTCTAGGCCAACATTTGCATACAGTATATGTATATATATATATATATATATATATATATATATATATATATATATATATATATATATATGTGTGTGTATGTGTGTGTGTGTGTGTGTGTGTGTGTGTGTGTGTACAGTAGTACCAGTAAAAAGAGTTGAAAAGAAAAGTTTTGACTGAGAAAAGGAAGAAGGGTTCAGATCTGGCTTTATTGGCACAGGGATACAGTGAGCCTCAGGTTGCAATCTATTCATAAAATTTTTAATTAGGCAGTACACAAGAGCAAGGTTAAGCAGCAGACACTGGGTAATAGGGATGACCACAAACTCCTTTAAATGTCACTCGACAGCCACAGTATGACATCATGTGACCCTTAAACACAGTGTCAAACTGAAGCTAGAATAAAATGCATGTTGAGGGACGGTTTGGACTAGCGATTGAAAAGTCCCAGGTTCAAACCCCTGCACCACCCAGTTGCCATTGTTGGACCCTTTAGCAAGGCCCTTAATCCTTGACAAACCAGATGTACAATTAGATAAAATGTACGTCACTCTCACATTCTGCCAAATGCTGTAAGTGTAAACGTTCAGTGGATGCCGAAATAATGTACACTTTCACCTCTGCTGGTCAAACAGTAGAATCAATCGCGCCTGGCCATTTGGTTTATGTGTACTCACAATATGTACAAAATATATACAAAATTTAAGAATTGTTAACAAAAACTAATAATTGGCACCAGAATAACAAGAAAGTATAGTTTTCAAGGCAGGTCTTGATAAACTTGAAGACAAGGTTTAGTAGTCAGATAATGAAGGATGGTGAAGCTAATTTACTATTAAAAAAAATGTTTGTTTTTTTCGGTTAACAAAAAAGCAAAAACGTTTAAGTTTGTGTTTGGTTATTTTCATATCCCTCTTGTTAAAATGCTCAACTAAAAGAAACAAATTATGTAATTCTGTGTAAATCTGACAAAGGAAAAATTATTCCAGTATGTTTCTTCATGGTGTTACCTGTCACTGTCACTGTCACTATCTTGTCTTCTTGTTAGGGATCTACTGTAAATCATTGTTTTTGTGCAGAATTAAATTAATGATGATAATAAAAGAAGAGAAAAAAAACATCATTAGAGGAGCGGCTTAAAAAATGGCCACAAGAGGTCATTCAGAACACATCCTGTAAACCAGACAAAAAAAAAAAAAAAGGAAAAAAAGGACCCATTGTCCAAAATGTGCAAACTTAAATATGGAAAGAAGAGATTGGAGTTAAATTAAAAATGGTAAAACATTATTAAAAAACTTAAGACACTTGTAAAAGGAAAATGAAATCATTTATAAACACGCTCCAGACAGTGAAACAAAGGAAAAGTTAAAATCATATTCTGGAAGATGTAAAAGTCCTTACCTTACTATGCAGCAAACCAGAAAACTTTAGAATGGATTGCTTATACAAAACCTTTAAAAATTGTTGAAATGATTTAAGGTGGTAAAGAACTAAAGGGTGGGCCTTTTGTAAAGGTGCTGAAATGTCGCTGTGGGACATACAGCTGCTTTCTTATAGGCCTATTCAGGTCACTGACGGACACCATGACGGTTTCATTTGAAGACAGAGGATTTTAAAATAAGCTCTACAGAAGTTGCATACTTTCCCCCCACCTGTGTATTTTATTGCTCACTACTATATCCCTTATATATTTATTCACTAGGCTGGTGCCCCCCAAGAACATTTTAATAGAGTGGTCAGACAAGGCAGTAAATACTTTTTGGGTGGTGTAATATTAATAATAGTTAAGAAATCAGGTGGCATGGCAATAGAACTGAAGCTGAACAAGAACGCTGTGTAACTTTATAAAACTGGAAGAGAAAAACGATTCATTTAAACATAGGAGACAAGGAAAAATGCATTGTGGCATCTCTGTGGCTCTTACTTACTGAAACCATTTTGCCTGGGCCACATGAACCAATCCATGACCTTGAAGGGTCATAATATTTACCTTTTAGTGTTTTCCACATATAAATAACATAACAAGGAAAAGATTTATTTGCTCAGTATTATTTTTTCCAAGTTCCAAGAACATGCACATCCTTAGTCTCCCATGTCCCTTGACTTTTGTACCCCATCAACTTTATTTTTTTTCAACAATCACAAATACGTGCAGACAATCCAGGGAGACTGTGATCCACCGTTAGAACTGATTTATGTTGGTGTTATGAAAATTAGCATCTGTTGGTGATAGATTACTTCTCCAGAATTTTTGAGATAGCCAAAGTAATATCAACAACAGCATTTAATGTGTCTTTGCCAGAAATGGAATCCTGTCAGTAATAGAAATTCCAAGAGTCTTGAATTTTTTTTTTCCGCACTTTATGTGGTTTCATAGCATGGGTATCCCTTGTTTGCAGAGGTATTGGCTCAAATTCCCACATACTAAAACACTAGGGATGATTCTTTATTGCTGTAAAATAAAGTAATACATAACAATACAAGGTTGTGTGCATGAAATAAAAATGGTACAGTTAAAACTACTATTAACTGCAAAGGTAACATAAGTTGAAAATGAAACACTGACAAAATTCTGTACTACAACTAACCCTGCTTTACTACTAAAATGCATCACCCATATCCCTGTTATTAAATGTAGATATAATAAACTCATAATAGCAAAGCACAGACAAACAGAACAGTCAAACTCAGAAATAATAATGATGCAGATATAATGTACTTCATATACACACATTTACTTTATTTACAAAATCTACATTATTTCATTCTTAAAGTTTTAAAAAATAGTTATGAATGCCATTTGGTCCTTGCTTGCCTTGCTTCTTACCTGGAGCGACAATTAGGTCAAGTGACACTGAGGGGATCGACATCTGCTTCATGCAGCCCCTTCACTGGTGTCCCCCATGGCTCATTGCTGGGTCCCCTTATGTTCTTCCTCTATAGCTTCTCTATCAGTGAGGTCATATGGGTTTTCATACCATTGCTCAACCTATTCTCTCCTTTCCTCCCTCGACACTCACATTTCTGCACATATTCCTGGCTGGATCTCTCATTAAGGATGAATCTAGGTGAAACTAAATCCTAACAAGACTGAGCTGCTGTACCTCTGTATCCCTGAAGATGCATACTCATGTAATTATCTTGTGATGTCAGAGCTCACCATCTGTCACTGCATGCAACCCTGAGGTACTTTTAGACAACTGACTATCATGCTTGTTTTACTTCACTAAACTGATTCACTCATGTAGGTTTCTCTTCTCCATCATCAGAAGACTCCAGCTATTTCTATCCACAGAGGTTACTCAGGTGCTTGTTTAGTCCCCTCTCATTTCAAGACTGGTCTAATAAAATTGCTTCTGGCAGGATTGCCCTTGCACGACATTCCTTGCAAATTATTTAGAATGCAAATATATATATTTTCCACTTTTCCCATACTGTGTAGCAAATCTTGTTTGCTTCTCTCTCCCTCCCCCCTCCTCTCCTTCCCCATGGCTTAACTGGAATCACCATCCCTCAAGGTACAAGTAATATATGCATCAAGACATTTCTATGTCCTTGCTGTCCAAACACTGTCTTAAAATGTTGATTAAAGACCTACCTCTTTGCCAATCCACCTTTTGTTGATATAAACTATAATGTCATTTATTTTTCTCACAGTGTCCATGCCTATCAGCAAGGACTGTTAATTAGCTGATTAAGTGAGTAAAGATGTATAGTTATATAAAGGAATATATAGGTATAGACCTCCCTGTTATTATTATTATTATACTGTAGCTTTTAGACAATGTGTGTTGATGTCATTAAGTGCAAATTTATTTTATTACTTTTGAGACTTACAGGATTATGAAATGTTTTAACTTTCCTTCTGTGCTTGTTTAAGTTTAGGAACACTTGTAATTTTCACAGATAGTATCAGTAGAGAATGTCAAAACCTGAAGTGTCTTCCCAGGCCGATGCACATGCGCTGTATACAGCATTCAGAACATTTCCCAACAAAAAATCTTTCTCTCTCTCTCTCTCTCTCTCTCAGATTCTATGCATTCCTCTGAGTTTGGTCATGCATTGAATGGAGCCCTGACTTTCCCAAAGCTGATATTAATAACACAGTCCATTGTGATACAGTTATTTTCATGGAAGCCTAGGAGGAAGTCATGTGATTTTAATTAGTCCCTGGGGCTGGCAAGGTCTCCATTAACCACGTTGTTTTAACTCACACAGCCATCCATGAACTGGAAAAGCTGAGGAAGTAGCAATCGCTGTGACTGGGTGGGTGTCTTTATTTGAAGCTATTTTGAGCACCTTTTGTTAATGGGTTTCAGTCTTAGAAAAATCTTCTCTTTTGTCTTTGGCCTTTTACATTAGCAGTAAAAAGGTGAATAGAAAATGTGAACAGTAAGCATCTGGTACATTGACTTTCAGATCCGCTGGGTAATATTTTGTCTGTCATCCGAGGCAAGTAAACAAATGGTTATCAGCAAATAAAATCATATTGTTCTTCTAAAGAGAAGTGCATTCCTAGTTGTTTAAAGAAACAAGCAAACCAATACATTTACATTGTCAGATTGGTTGTTACATAAACTGATGACAGAAAAAAGCAGTTACTTTACCTATGCAGACTGTATGTCATAACTCTGTATTCATTGTTGACTTCATGGCTTGATTTTCCTGCACTATGCATAATTGAAAGTGCAGTATTGGGCTAAGCTTTTTATCACACATATAGAAATAAACCAACAAGGCAAGCTTACACATTTAAAGAAAACTGATTCTGTGTGCCGTGCACTTTGCATTTTCCAACAGTGCAAGGGGCAACGTTTAGGAAAATGCAGTACTTGTGTATTGCCACATGTACAGCGTTATATATATGCAGTCTAAACTGTTGCTCTGATGAGGATCATAACTGTGAAAAACTGCTCAAATGTTCTCCAAATGTTTTACACGAGCTTAAGCAGAACCACATCTGCATGTAGCCCTTAAAAAGCAACATAAATTTCCTCACATTTGCCTTATGAATGTCAGCTCCATGTTGTGGCCCATGTTACACAAATACTCACCACACATGTTAATGCTGCACATGCAGCAGGGCTTTGGATTGGGGCCTCAGTTTGACCGTCACATTAAACTGACACACCCTGCTGCTAGGGCCAGATCAGGCCTGGGCAGAAGGAAAATAGAAGATCCATATTGAGGCCTGTGACATGCTGGCCTTCCTCTTATTCCCCAGTTGCTTGGAGCAGCCGGCCTGGACTGGAGCGCACATTAACTGAAACAGGTGCAAAAAAGAAGGCTTGTTTTTTCTTTATCAGCTCCTTCGGAAATCATAAAGCAAAAATATTGCTGGGAGACAGTTTTTCAGGCTGCCCTGTGAGCAAACTGAGAGGGGAAATGGATCAACGTGTGGCCACTGAGAACAGTAAATCAACAGGCAAAAGGAGAGCTGAATGTACTTTAGAGACCCCTGGGATCCAACCCAAGGCCAGGGCCTCTGTCAGTCATGGTCTAGTGTTAATGTCAAAGCCAGCTGGGTCTGGCAGCTTAAGGATGGGTGGAAATGATTGAGCTGTCTTTGTCAATTGCTGCAGCTCCAGTAGAGGCCATCATATCATACTGTAAGCACGAAGCTTTGACTTAGAAAGAAGAGATATACTACACAAATCACAGCCTATGCAAGGAATATTGCTCATTCCGTTTTCAGCTGTACTGTTTCTTTAGTAATATATCAGTCATGTAGACATTCTAGTAATGGTGAAATGCTATTTTTATTTTAGCATCTTTTTTATTGACATACTGTAAATTTCACCTGAGCTCCATGAGCATTCCACTGCCATATTGTCAAATACCAGGTGAGTCTGTCAATACACATGCCGACAATTTGCTGTTTTGAAATTAATATATTATCTCAATTTATTATGAATAAAACTAGGCATATTAAGTTGAATTTTATTTTTGTTACTTTAATGAGTTTATACTACTGACATTTTTACAATGAAAACCATTTCATCCGTAACCCTATGAACACATAATACAAATCAGAAAGACTAGGAATGTGCATTGAAGGATTAAACAAAAATGTTTCACAATTGCAAGAATTGACAATATTTTAAAGTTTAGGACAGCTTATGGTTCCTTATGGGAGTAGTGTCGCAAAGTATTTCAGCAGATTGAACCAAGAACTTGAATAATACTGTAGCAGAGCCGATCAATAAAGTCCCCAAGTCTGTCATACTATTTTTTAAAACATAAATCTGCTTAGCTTCTGTAGCAGATACTCGGTTATGGGTTATTCAATCACATGCTTTTATGAAAACCTGGACGTTCTTCACGTTAAAAACAGAATGTTTAAAGATCAGTGGACAGCAATATACAGTATGCGTTTATTCTGGCCTCTTTAAGAGGGTCAGTGAGGGTCAGAATTGAGATGACAAAAAGTCAGTTGAACAGTATTTTTTTTATTTTAAAGAAGAGCTTTTGTGCAAAATTCACTTTTCAGTCATTTTAGACACTTAGATAGGTCTCCAGTGTGTGTGTACAAACAAAAAAAACATGAGGGAAACTTTTTGTCCTCTTTCCATTTTTGTATTGGCCTAGGTGCAAACAAGCAAACTGGATTCATCCCCTACCGTGATCTAATATAAGATGAGGCCCTACCCTGGCTTGTGGCCGAGCTCTGCTGTTCTCTGGAGACGTTGAGTTCTTTTGTAGTTCAGCACTCGCTCATTTACATAAACACTAAAACAGACCATTTGGAGGAGGAGTGAATTGAGTTTAAGGTAAGAAAATATACAGTACATTACACCATGGGTATTAATACACACTTTAGTAGAGCTCTGAAACCTATGCTAAATTGTTTAAAAATAGTTATATGTCGATATACAGAGAGAGAGGCCATGTTAATTAATGTGTAAACATACTTTACATTCATTCATCTTCATTAATGGATTAGGTGGAACCGTTAAAAGGTATTTCAGATATATATATATATATATATATATATATATATATATATATATATATATATATATATAAATAACCTTTATAGGCAATGACACAAAGAATTTAATCCTTGCACTACTCAAGCAGTAAATAACATGACATTTTAAACCAAAATTCTATGTAAAAACAGGTTTTATTTCTGTTCCATTTTCAGCACAATTCACATATTTTAATATACTGTACCCTGCAATTTACACTAGTAAAACTAATAAAATATTTAGTAAACCTTAGTCTGTAAGATCTGCAGATTATCTTGGCTGGCATCCATGCAAAGCACAGCACACACACCACACAAGCAGTAAAACACAAATGGATATCATCAGAAAACACAAATGGATAGCAGACCAACTGCAAAGCGTGAAATTATCTTGTTTTGCTCAGTGCCTCAATGGTTCAGTTTTAGTGCATTACCATTTTGACAAACCAAGTCTTTTTTATCTTTTGGTATAAAACATGTTTCACTTATCTTGGAGCCTTGGAGGTAGCACTTCCAAGATGGTTGAAAGAGTTCAGCTAGTGCTCGTGAACAGGTGTTATCTTTTGTTATTTTGTAGGAAATGTGCACTACTCTATCTCAGAATGCATATGGAGACATCTCACATGATGAACACACCCTGCTGGAACCTAGAAAATGGTGCACTCAGTTTACCAGGACTAGACTTACCAGATGATGAGCTTGTCCATTATACTTTTTTGTTATACTTAGCCAGGCACAAGGTGGTAGAGGTGCCTGTGTGACCCTAATCAAGAGTGGTGTAAGAAAGGTTAGCCCAGTCTCCATGCTAAGCTAAGGACACAGCCACATAGCCTAGTTCTCTACTTGAAAACGTATACACCCTGAATTGATTTCTGGACAAACAGAGACACTGATTCGCAACACAAAATAAGAATTTGTAAGTTTTTTCTTTTCTTAAACTTTTATCTGTAAGAAGATGGGCTTCCTGACAATTACCTACATTCTGAAATCCAGGAAACATGCTTTACTATGTTTCATTCTAATTAGAACACCTGCATTTATCAAAACAAAAGGATGGGACATCTGCAGGCTGCACAAACTTACCAAATATTGATTACCATTGTTCACCTGATCTTGAATTGTTAAGGATTCCCATTCTCCCAAGAGAGTGCAACATCATCATTGTTGTGGCTGTGCGTTACATCACAGAGAGACAATACGCTAGTGCTAAAGACATTAGCAAACAACTGGCACACAACCCAAAAGCAGCTATCATTGTTACTGGGACTTTAATCAAATACACTTAAATGTGCAATAATTGGTCCTGGAAAATTTTATATTTGAAAAACACATTGATATTTGAACTCATGCAAAAAAAAAGTGGCCTATTGTTTTTTTGCTTTGCTTATCTGCCAGTATACAGGTGCTTCAATCTAAAAGTTGTCTTGGTCTTCCAGATCTAGTCTTGACCTCTATGGTTCCCATAAACTGCTATTTATTTTAATAGCCTTCCTCTGCCTTTAAGGAAAAAGCAGAATAGCTCAATTTTTTTTTTATCCTCAGTCAGTCCTCTCCTTCGAGTCGCCCATGGGTCTTAAATGGGTAGGTTTGAATTTATTATGCTTTGATGACAATTAATAATTACAATTCTTAATTTGGATCTGTCTTATTGTGTCAATTAGTGCCTAACTAGTTAATTATGGGTATCTAAACTTGCCTTTTATTATATGTAAAGTATACCAAAATGAAGAACCAAAGGCTCCCTGCCCAATATGTGTGTGTGTGTGTGTTTTAATATTTTGCACAGCCATACACAGGGACAATAGGATAATACTTATATTGCTCATAACTATTAAAACTATTGATTGGTTGATTGATTGACTTTTTGTGTGTCAAACTTTAATTATGCATGAACCAAATTCTGGCCAACCAGAATTTGCCGGAAGTCATTGCAACTAAAAATGACTTAATTGAGTATTTTTCTGTAAAAAATTATATAAGATTCTAGAGGTGAGGTCTGTGGAGGCGGCTGAAGGTTCAATGTAACAGTTGATGTCTTTAAGTTAATATGGAGTCCAGTTCGTTATTGGAGACTCAGGTAGACTGTATAAATGTAAATTCCAGTTTTGAGGTATTGTGCGACTGCAGTCACAAGTAGTAAGAGGACAGCTGTCTGCATCAGCCAATGCCACACCACATGATCACCTCATGACTTATATTTATAGTCACTGTCAGTAGTTCTAACTTCAAGCAATCACTAATTGTTTTAGGGTCTTAGTACCTTAGAGCTGGGTTGGCCAACCCTGACCCTCAAGAGTCACAGCCATGAATTGATATTTTCCAGCTTCTAATTGATTAAACACACCTGATCCATACAGTTAGCAGTAGTAGTAGTGCAAAGGTCATTGGAAAACATGCAGGGCTGTGGCAGATTTTAGACAGGCACTCACTCACTCTTTCACTCACTCTCATTCTATATACCTCACATCCTGTACAGGGTCACAGGAGGCCTGAAACCTAGCCAAGGGAACTCAGGACATGAGATAGGGTACACCCTGGTCATAGTGGCAATCCAACACAGGGCACACAAGCACACACATACACGCACTCACACACTTTAGTCAAGTTGAAATTGCCATTTAGCATATTCTTGCATGTACTTGGACTATAACCAACCAAGCATGGGGAAAACATGCACAAACTCACTTCACACACATGCAGTCCCAAAGTAGTAATTGACAACGGAGATGCAAGGCTAACCACCAAGCCATCATTCTGCCTCTTTATCTAGCACATTAAAACCTATTTTAAATATGAATTTGTATTGTATCAAAACCTGACACCAAGAGATTCAGAAATTCTAAATCTTCACAACTATGACCGAAGCTTCACTGTGGAGCGAAAAGAAAAAAGGTGGCATACAATGGAATGGTGCCTTCATGTTCATACTAGTGAAGACAATCTACTGATGTGGAAAATATTATAAACATAATAGTTAATATCTTAAATGTAAAAAAATTGTATTAATTTGTCAGACAATGAAAATAATAATATATGACAACATGTGACATTATCCTATGGGTTGTGAGTTGTCATGAATATAGGCTTCACTACATTTCACAGATGCCTGGGTTTGAAATACTGGCCAGCACTCAATTAGACATTATAGTAGTTGGCTTTATATTATTACAAAATAAACATCCTAAATAATTTTTTTAATGTCTGCTTAACATAAAAATATAATCAGACATCTTACATTTTTGGCCGTTCTGTATGCAATAAATTGTATTATTATGTCACTTGTGTGGTTTGTTTTTGAGTGTTGCAACTGTTATGATATTATATCTTTACATTTAACAGGCTGTTGATGATGTTGCAAGGTATTCCTAACAAGAACTGAAACCCCTCATTTTAGATTAGGCAGCTGGCTATGTCTTAGTTTCTCACTGTGTAAAAACGGTTGTTACTTCCTCAAATTTGGTACAGACTCACAAGTAAAAAGAGGGGGCATGTAGGTTTCTATGGAAAACAATGACTGTCACATTATCAGATCCTGCTGCATGGCGATCTGTATATGAATGTGGGGAACTCTATAAAATCACAAGAATTTGCCTAATGCACTACAATTATGATGACCAGACCACATTGACTGTCCCATCTGTTCTCCAAATAACTGTATTAGTACTACCTTGGATGACAAACTTCCTTTGTCTGGAAATGACACATTGTCACTACTTCCTGTTTTGTTATCTAGGCCTAAAGACCTTTGTACGTTGATTACTACAGTACATGTCTTCATACTGTACTACTTTCAAATAAAAGATGAATAAGTGTAACTACAGACATTATATTTTCCACCAACGTATCGGTCCAAAGTGGAATGATATTGTTAGCTGAATATGCTTATAGAATATAAAAATATATGTTTATCTGGACATTGCAAACTGTATAGACATGAAGTCTGCTTATACACAAATTTCTGTGCAGAAGTCTCCACACCCATGAAGCATTTTCAGTCAGTCCATTGCACTATGCAGATATAAGAAAGTAAAAAAAAAAAGTCACTAATGACACTATCACAGCTTACCAAAGAGTAAATAATAATAATAATAATAATAATAATAATAATACCCATCGTTATTTACATCTTACTTTATACAAAGACACATGCCCTCTGTAAGGTAAACAATATTTTATGTTTAAATATTTTTTATTAACAGGACACATAAAAAGAAGATATGTTCACTAAATGTGTTATAAATCAGTTGACAGTTTTGTGCACTAAGAACTTTTAGTCATGTCTGGTAATCATTTTAGCAGATGGTCAGTGACATATTTCATCAACAATCCTGCCAAGAAAGTAACATAATCTCACATCCCGTAGGCAAAATTATCATTTATGAGTGTTTTACCTCAGAGTTTAAAACCATTAATGCTACCAGAACCAATACAATGAGACAACATTAGACAGCACTTCTTTCAGCTATAGAATCTCTTGTAATTGAGGGATTTCGGAAAATCCCAACCCATGCTCTTATTTTCCCCATGAGCCTTGATAATTCAAATGATAGAATATAAATAAGGGGGAAAAAAAACATTATTTTTTAGATGGCATACATCTGTCCATAATAGAAAATCTACTAATAGATTAGATTTTTGCATTAATCAGTATCTGTCATTCTGTATACATGACATGCTATATGTACAGTTATCCTTTCATAAGGGACACTTCACATACAGTAAGGAACTGTGAAGGTTACATACTGTAGGTACCAATATATCCTATGGATATGTGTGTGGGGGGTGGGGGGTGTTCTGTAATAAGAAGAGATGTAGTTGTGTCCATGTGAATTAATGTATATATACCACTGCACCATGTGAAAGGATCTGAGAGCTCTTTATCACCTTCCTGAACTACTGAGGAAAAATAATGCCCCCTCTGTTATTCTCATTATGACCATGGTAAGTGAGGCAAAGGGGATATCCTGTTGGAGAGACCAGCACATTTATCGTCCTCATGGTGGTTTGGGGTGACTCAAGATTTACAAAATGTTCCACTGGCTTCCACTTACCTCTTTACAATATTCCAAATATAGAGTAATGGGCCTTAGATCCTCTGTTATTTCAGAAAACACAGACCTCTAAAAAGAGTGCCAACTGGCAAAATGGTAGGCCAAGCCCTGGAGAAGCACCCACTGGGAGTATTCTCATCACTCCTCAAAACTGGAATTTAAATTTTTATTGATGTGCAGATGACTTATGAAGTCACATGCTCTAAGGCCCTTTTCTGCACAAATGCCTGTCATTACAATAAATAAATGTTTATAGATATTGCTCTCTAAAGAGAACAATCATAGTTGTTAAAGATTCAAGCTTGCCAGCACTGGGCAGTATGTAAGGCTTTTTATTCCATGCCTTAGACATATACTTGCCAAGGACACAACACATATTAGGAGACTATTACATTAATAACATCATTTTATTTTGTGTGAGAAATTTAATATGTCCCAACAAAACGGCATGCAAAGCTAAATGGCACTAGGCAAACCATCTTATATTAATCATGCATCGATGATCCTATAGCTTTCCACAGAATACAACTGACACAAATCAAATAACCCAGAAGCAATTGATGTTTCTAAGGATACGTTCCCTGGTTCTGGAGCCTGGTTTCACTCAATGTTTCTTCCTGTTGCCATTTCAGGGAGTTTGAGTCATACGTTTTCTCACAAGTTTTCTCTTTGCGACAGTGATTGTTGCTAAAAGTGCCATACAAGTGCATTAAATAAAATTAAAACTAAATTGAATAGCCCGTGATTTTTTTTTGTCATTTACTTTCTCCTAGACTGAATTTCCTTTTTAAAGGGCTTATTCCCATCCTAAAATTTGAACATTTAGTGATACAGTAATTGGACATTTAGTGACACATAATACACTTAGCCCTAGCAGGATGTATAAGCCTGAGATGATAAAAGATAATGATATATGAAATGATAGCTGTAGGTTAATGCAATGTAACTTTCTAATGCAGTTGAAAGTTCCAGTTAAAGGTCACCAGTTAGGGTTTTTCTAAGGTAAAGCATCTGGCATGTTTAAATTATTATTAAGTTGCCTGTGTTCTTCACACAAGTCTATCCTCCAGTCCAGTTTCCTTTTATGAAACAAAATTTCATGTCTTTAACGACATATTTTCAGATCAAGAAAAAACAATCAAATATTCAGCCTTGAATAAAGTGATATTGTTTACCTTTAACAGTATGACGTATATTTAGTCAACAGTTTATTCAAACTTATTTATCTGCATAGCTAAATAGCTGAATTTAGCTGTGGCTGGTTTTTAGTTATTTTTATTTTTTTTTGTGGTGGATTACAGCAGCCACATTCATGGGATTTTGTGTTTTGTTTTTGGCCATGCATTACAAATCCTTAACCAGGACAATGAAAATGTATTAAATTCATGCTGCTGCTGCTGCTGAATCAAATAAAGGTACACAATTATTTGCATAAAAATAAAAAAATCTTTTTTTTAAATCAAATCTTGTTGTCTTAAAACTCAACAGCCCAGCATCCATGGTATGTGGGCACAGAACCTCATTGTACAGCAGCAACCCATCATGAAAAGTGAAGCAGTCACTGAATTGCAGAAGAAATGATAAAAGGGGCTAAGCTGCCAGCTTAGAGGATGACTGGTTTACACTTCCTGCCACCTTTGAGAATGTCATACTCACCCAGATGCCCGACTTGGAATGTTGTGTTCTTTTCAGACTCTTTTCAGAGGACTAAGAAGCAGAATTTTCTGTTCTAAGCCCTAGCCCAGCTGCAGTCCGGTCCTTGTCATAGGCTAACAATGATTCCATGGGCACTAGGTAATGCCAAGCTCCAATTTGGTGCCTACACCATGTTCCTGCCTGGTACCCATGCCAACCTTCAGCACACCAAGCATCAACCCAGTGCCCATGCTGTGTACCTACTCAGCACAATGCCATGTTCTAGCCCAATGTGCTAATTTCTTGCTCAGTCACAATGCCAAGTGCCTTGTTCATTGCCCAGTCCCAGGCATTGGTTCCAAGTGTCATTCCAGTTTTATAGCCCAGTTTGCACGGATATTAACTAATGTCATAGCCTCAAAACCAAGTAGAGTGCCAACGTCCATGGTTCCTGGACATATAATTTTGCCAATTATTTAACACTTTGTGTTGTAGCCTCATAAGTCTTGCCAGGCTTTTTCCTGTTTGAAAAAATAAACAGGACAAACAACAGCACAAATAGTGAGGAGAAATTACAAGGTGTACAACATTCTGTTTTGGGTCTGAAAAGCTATTTCTGAGCTTCATTTATTTATTTATTTATTATTTATTTATTTATTTATTTATTTTTGACATTTCTACTGCCATGTAGGCATCAATAACAGACACATCCTTTGTGAGAAGAAAAAACACTATATGAAAAACCACTTTTACCAGTCCCATTTACACACAACTTTAGTAGACAATGGATAAATGAGGCTTATTGTTCCTACATAAACTTGTCCGAATTTCTGCATATCTGTAAATTTGTATTTAAAGATCTAATAATGTCTGCAACTGGTAAGAATTTTGCATTTTAGTCACTAGTTAAAGCAGTGACAAATCAATCAGATATACTGCAAAGTAGCCACTAAACAAATGCACCATCAATGTATTATTGCAATGTGACTGACCAGAGTCCTTGTTAACAATCTTGCAATTGGCACAGATTTTTTTTTTTTTTTTTTTTTTTTACCTGAGCACGGAGGAATCCTGTGGAATCCAAACAGTGCACACAATCCAAGGTTGCACTTCCACTAGGTAAATCTATTAATGCTATAGCTTTTTTTTCTTTCTATAGAACACATACTAAAAGAAATAGATAAGAATATTATGGCAGTGGAATAAGGGGTCACAAACATTTTTTTACTTTCAGTATGGTCAGCTCTTGTCTGCATGTATCAGCTTGAGATAATAAAAGATAATGATCTATAAAATGATAGTTGTTAGCTAATGGAGAACCACATAAAAGGTGAGTAGCACCACTAAGTGTAAGACATATTAATAAAGTGGAAAGTTCCAGTTAAAGTTTACCAGTTAGGGTTTTTCTAAGGTAAAACATCTGGCACCTTTAAATCATTATTAGGTTTTCTGTGTCCTTCAGACATGTTTATCCTCCAGCCCAGTTTCCCCTTATTGAGCAAAAATTCAGCTACATATTTTCAGGTCAAGGAACAATAATTTTTTAAGCCTTAAATAATGTGACATTATTTTAAACTTTAACATTCAAACAAACAAAATTGACCTTTTGCTGTATATTTAGTTGTATAGTTTATTCAACCTTATCTTTCCTCATAGTTGAAAAGCTGAATTTAGCTGTGTGTGGGGTTTTTTTCCCTAGTGATGAATTACAGTGGATTTTGTGTTGTTTTTGGCCATGAATCGCAAATTCTAAACCAAGACAATGCAAGTAGATTCAATTCATGCTGCCGCTGCTTATTAGTGCTGCACAATTAATTGCATTCTAAATTGTGATATGAACCCATGCGATTATCTAATCGCCAGAGGCTACAATTCATTATAGGAAGGTATTTAAAGTTTGTCAATTTCTTAAACATTTGTTTATCTTTTTAAATTACTATTTGTGGTGCTAATTAAACATTATGAAAAATTATTTTTGCCATTATTTTAATTTAGTCTCAAGAAATGGTCTCAAGTGTAAATATTATTGCAGTGCAATAAGCGGTTGCCTAGCGGATAAGGCATCTGTTATCTTGTGAAGAGCCTTAAAGAGATTTTGGTATCAGGCCCAGTTGTACTTATATTGCGTACTCATGACTATGGCGCAAGTCATACAATCAAATTCTCATTATTTGATTGGAAAACTGTAATTTTACAGTACAGTATTTAAATGCATGTTCATAACACATAACCTGTATTTACGTATGACAATAAAGTTTTTGCTATCTATAAAATTGTGCTTATAAGCATTGGTAACAGTAGGCCGCTAGTGCGTACCACAAAAGGTTTCGGTTTTAGCAAGAAAACATTGTACTGTATATCATCCTAAACATTACTTGGTCTCCTAAGTAATTGCTTCTCTAACACTTGAAAAAGGGTACTACTCTGTGTGGGGAATTTATACTGCACAGATTCATTGTGCTTCCATTGTGCTTTGCCGACTCAAAGAAACCATAAGCTTGGCTTGATACTAGGGCCCACCTGCCAGTCCCCTTTGTCACGTCCAGTAGGGATATGACTTGGACTCTCCCAGGCACTCAATTGAGTCATCTACCGGCAGGAGGGGAATTCTGACACATGATTTAGCCGGTAAAATCATTACATATTCTAAGGTTCCCGTCAGGCTTAGATATCACATCTATCAGGTCTGAAGCATCTTAACCACTTTTTTTCCTTAATGGCATGGAGTTGCGCCATGGGAACCCAGTAAGACTGCTAGTGGACCATAACTTTTCTCCCAAGTTGGGTGAGGCAATAAAAACACATCTTGGACCTGAGCCACAAGCTCCTTGAGGTCTTACCATTGATCCATTACAAATTCTTTTTCTAGCTGCATCTACAGCTTTTTGAAAATACCTTGCGGTCAAGTGACACAAAGTTAAAGTTTATACTGTAGGTTGTGATATAATTGTAATTCTTTTCTCTTACTGTTCTGCTGCAGGTAGTAGTGTATCTTTCCAACTTGCTCAATTACAGTGTACAGGCTCTGACATTGTTCTAGTAATTTACAACTTGTGTAGTGCTGAGTCTAACTTCTTGTGGCTGGAAAGGCCAGTTGTAGATATAACACTGGACCCCCTGGGCCTGTTCCATGTGCTGTTTGACAGTGGATGCCACAGTCAGAATTGACTCTGCATATCTTGGATGAGCTGACAAGGGAGGATTAGAGCAGGGTTCCTCCCTTGCCTCCTTTGCAACATCCATGAATTCCTGCAGCTTGTGTTCAAATAGCAGCTAAAATGTGCTACATAGCCAAGTTAGGGTCAAAGTGGACGGTACCTGGAATGGATTCTTTATCAAGCACTTTTTTCAGCATTGACTTCAAGGTTCTAAAGAAACTGCTTAATGCATCCATTGGTTTGTTAGACAGAGATCCTAATCTGTCATCCTTGCAGCAGCGCACAGAAATCACCAATAAGCTTAGAAACAGAGGGCATGCCTTGGACAGGATTAGACTAGGATGTCATTGACAAGTTAGTGGTGTCCTTGGGTGGTTCTTTGAGGTTGCTTTACAGAGAGGAATCACCTGGTCACCAGGAAATCTTGGATGAACAGGACATACTCATGTCCTTGCACTGGTTAAGAGAGGAGACTGGCAAGCTCCTTCTTTATGCATTTAAAGGAAACTTTGATTATTGGCAGTGGGTTGTTGGAGGGCGCTTCTCACAGAAATTCTACCCCTTCACTTCTTTCTAGTGTGATTTTTGCTCCCAGATGTCCTCTGTGTGTGGCAGCAGCATCTAAGGCACTTGTTTGCTTTCTGTTCCATTTAACCTTTTCTGCCACACAGTAGTGCATGGATCCTGCATGTAGGTTTGTTCAGCTAAGGATGGAGATGATAGGACCGGTCATGAAAATGATTGCCACTACCCTTGTATATGGCAAATATTTGCATCATAGAATATGGAAAGATTAAACCACAATATGTTTAACACAGAGACATGCCTCATAGCCTCCACCCCTTCCCCTAGAAAAAACTAGGCACAAAAAAACACATCATACATAACAAGTTTGACATGTGTTAAGTCTGTCTAGTCATTAGAGTGAATCTAAGTAACAGTAAAATGTAGGTGATGTTCACTCCTCTAATTACACTCCTTCACACTGCAGCAATGGTCCAGACTGAAATACTTAAGCAAACAAAGCCAAGTAAAGCCCCACTCAGCCCTTGAGATGAGCAGCAGATGGTCTGGGGAATTTATAAACAAAGAGATACACATCTATTATATCAAAACCATTTTACATTTTATTTGGACCTCTGGTATCTCTCATCGCTCTTCAGACATGACAGTAATTATAGCCATCAAGGTGTTCCCTTGGAAACATCAGCCAAGAACTTTACAGAACTGCTTAATCTCAGAGCACCCCACTGACATCATCTTGTAGTTTATTTTTAAAAGTGGCTAAAGAATGTAATGGCTGTAATGGCAGATGGACCAGATTTATATGGACATCTGCCACACTGATTAACCCATATATCAACTTAACCACTGCTCAGAGAGCTCTCATGCAAATAAGATAAAATATTGCCTAGATTATGGCATACAAAATGCCAAATGTCTGTAAACTGTCACAAATACTAAGATTTGAACTCTTCTTCCAATTCTCTTACCATCCTAAACTTCATTCAAAAAAATATTTTTATGCAACATTTCAAATGTCAAAATTCAATAAATGTCAATGAATCAACTTTGCTAAATTTAGTAACAAGGAGGAGCTCAAACTCTGATTTATAAAATGTGAAAAATCAGACCAAAGAGATTTATTGTATCAAAATTTCAAGATCCAATGATGATGGTAAAATGCGAAAGTATTTTATAAAACTTTTGAAATGTATAGCTTTTTTATGCACTTGTAAAACATATCAATTTAGACATCCCACTTAAAAATGCTTTAGTTATTTCTTTCTGATTTTAAGGCACTAATAGTTAGAAGATAGATTAATCAAATTTCATACTGTCATTACTACCTCAATAGACTAGGCAGTTTAATGTGTATTATATTATAATTTTTCAATAGTAAAAATGTGCCCCTTAACAATGACCTTAAATAAATTGAAGGGAAACATGCTTAATATATAGTATACATAAAGCTTGGGATAGAAGAAAAACATGGGGAAAAAAATCAGCAAAGGCACCAACAGTTAAAGCTCAACTCTGACTTTTTATGAGCAGCATAGTGTGTCACAATGTCCCTGCCCTTCTAGTGTCCCCAGCCCAGATTTTTAAGACCTGCATCTAGTAGTAAGTAGTAGTAAAACATGTTTATTGTCATTCTAATTCAATCTAATTCAGGTAGATATACATATATATTTTCCCAGCTCTGTTTCTATCAGGGATGACAGTGGCATAGTGGTTAACACTGTGGCCTCACATCACCATGTTTAAGCGTTCAATTCATGTGTATATGGTTTGCATGTTGTTTCTATGCTTGGTGGGTTCACATTTAGGCATTTGGCAGATGCTCTTATCCAGAGCGACTTACATGTTTATCTCATTACACATCTGAGCAGTTTTAGGTTAAGGGCCTTGCTCAAGGGCCCAACAGGTTAGAGAAACAGGTACATTTATACTTTTATAAAAAAAAAAAAAATGTAAAATGCAGATCAGATTTTCCGAAGTGATTTAAGGAAAGATAAATCACTTAATAAAAGATACTTGATTAAAGATCAGAACTGGTTTGCCATAAGATGCAGCAAGAAAGATGCCATAAGGTAGATGTATTTTCCTAAATGGGGTGTGTGTATGTTGGTCAAGGGACATATGGAAATTGTCATAGGAATGGTGATGGCACAAATTTAATATTTAATCATTTAAAACATGGTCATTTAAGGAGAATTTTCCATATTAATAAAGTTGAAAACACATGTTACAGTTAAACCGAAACATTAAGATTAGACGCTAAGCTTAAAAACAAATGTTTATCTTATAAAGCTAGAGCTACTCTATTTACTTCTAGTGCAATATTTTTCTGCTTTTTTACAGACCACCATTTTGTTTGAACGTGGACTAATGCAGGAAATGATAGGTAGTACAATTACTGTTATTATTATTATTATTATTATTATTCATAGAATCAACTACAAGCAACCATAAAAAATTGATCATGTCTATCTGGATTATTTATTTGCCTATGTGATCTATTACTTAATTTTTTTGCTCAGTCATGTTTGTATAGTTGTTTAAATTTAAATAAAATTTATTTAATCAAGTTATCTAGGTAGTGCTGAGAAAAGGATATGTTCAGCTTTACAGAATCCAAAGAAAATGATGGGAACGTGTATGAAATGTGTTAGATTGCCGATGCCAGTTCATTATTGGAGGCTCAAGTACAAAACTGTAGAAAATTCCAGTCCTGACTATGGAGCGACTGCAGTCAAAAGTCCTCAGAGAACAGCTGTCTGCATCTCCCGAGGCCGGGACTGTCTTCATGGTAAAGTGGAACCATGCCCAGTCACAACACGCATCCCAAGCAGACCACATGTGGCATCCACGCAGCGAGAAGCATTGGCACCAGGATAAGTAAGACAGGTTCAGCGGGCAGATGTAATCTGGATCACTGGCTGCTCAGCAGCAGCATGTGTAGCTTGACAGAGGAAGACAGGTCACAGTCACACAAAGTGTAAGGTGAATGTATATTTGGTGCAGAGTGCAAGCAGGTATATTTCTTATCTTGGCAATATTTCTGAGATGAAAGAATGCTGTCCTGGCAATATTTTGTCAAATGAAGACTGGAATCAATAATCACACCTAGGTCTTTAACTGTTGTACATGATGAAACAGAAAAGCCATCCAGAGTTACTGTGTGATCAAAAAGCTTACTTCTAGTTGCGCGTGGGCCGAGTACCAGTACTTCTGTCTTGTCAGGATTAAGCAGAAGCAAATTAACTATTATCCAGTCTCTTGGGTCTTTCACACATTGCTCAACTTTATTAAGCTGGCTTTTCTTATCTGGTTTTGCTGAGGCATAAAATTATGTGTCATCAGCATAACTGTGGAAATTAATGCCATGCTTATGGATTAGGCTGCCCAGATAAAACGCGTAAAGAGAAAATAGCAGTGGGTGTAAACCCGAACCCTGTGGAACACCAAATTTCTCTTGGGCACTTGGAAAATAGTAACCATTTAAATTTACAAACTGATACAGTATGTCATTGTGTATATTACTTAATCTCCCTATGTAGATTTATTAAAACGTAGTAATGCAAAACATTTATTTATAAAACACTGGGATTTGAGGGCTGCTAAATAGTATTTACTAATTGTTAATTGCCCAATAATATGTGAACAAAAACATAGCTGACGTTAGCTATTTTATAATGCATGGTTGTGTCAGTATCCAGCTGTCCACCTCCCACTACAAGACAATGGTCACTCCTTTGAAGTGTGCACAATAGAAAGAACCCCTTTCAATTAAAACTGTACTAAACTATCACTTAACAAAGGGTAAGATTTACAACATTACCAGCAATGCCATCATGATATGTTTACTCCAGTGGTTTCACTTCAAGTCATCTGCACGATAGCTCATGATGAAATATGTGTGAATCATGCAATATGGTTAAAATGGTGGAGGTACACCCAAGTGAATTCCTTGTCTGTGGTAAAATGTCTTCATGTTGGAATAATAGGTTCAGTTTAAATACTCTCAACTGAGACAAATTCATTGCCTATTTTTTGCTTAAAAGTTTAATAAATTTATGTATTTTTCTTGGTCAGCAGCAGAATTGATGCCTCAAAGCTCCAGAGTCCCTCATTCAATCTCGAGCTCAGGTCGCTGTCTGTGTGGCATTTTACATGGGATGTATTTCAAAACAAGAACACAAAGAATTGACTTGGAAAGTACATTCTTGGCAAATATCCTTGCAAGAACTTGGACAAGGAGTTTAAGATGTGCTGTTTACTTAATATTGCACAATATATTTGCTGTGGTTCAGTTGTGCAAAAATCTTTTCAATTTCTTGGATAGTTTTTAGATATTAATATGCACACAAAGAAAAGGGCAGCATGGTTAAAACAGTTGGCTCTGTATTGAAACGATCATTAATAAGCCTATTTGAATGAAGACAGTTGTAAACCCTAACAGTGAAAGAAAATATCCTCTTAGCCAGTACCAATTGAGTACTAGATACGTTGGCAAAGAAGGCAAATATTTGTAATCATAGCTTATTTGTAAGAAATGTTAGAATAAATTTTACTTTATGTACCAAATAAACGAAGGTTTGACAACTATATGAGAAACGCCTATTTTTTCCATTTGTCCCAGTGTGGGATTTCTTTAGGTTTCCTCCTGCATTCCTAAGAACTTACAAAATAGCAAAATAGCTTGTAAAATCACACACACACACACACACACACACAATAATATCACTTTAATAAACTACAATAAATGGTAATATCCCTTTACTTAAGGTTGTGCTGTCATACTGACTATCAGCACAGCTACTGAAATACCTTCATGTTGTTATTTACTACAACAGCACTTTGTATATTGCTTACAGAGTGTATATGTATATAAAGGTTTAGGCAGATGTGAAAAAACACTGTGAAGTAAGAGTGCTTCCAAAAATTAACATGTTAATAGTTTATTTTTATCTGTTGGGGCCAAATGTTGAAGATAGATCTTAAGGACATTAACTGTATGTTTGGGGTTAATGCCCTGATGATATTGCATTAAGAATACCATTACTCCTGACCAAATCTCCAACTTCATTTGCAGAAATACAGCCCCAAAACTTGCAAGGAACCTCTACTATGCTTTACTGTTGCCGTATTACCTTTGGCAAGCAAGCTGCCTTCTGCTACAGCCAAATATTTAAAAATTTGACTCATCAGTCCAGAGAACTACCATTTTTTTGCAGCAAAGGTCCTAAGTTTTTTATGCATAGTTAAGTTGCTTAGTCCTTTTTCTCTGCCAAAGTTGTAGCTTTTGGCCCACAGTTTGTCCATTAGGACCACATTCGGCTAGACTTCTACAGGCAGTAGATGGGTATAACTGGGTACCACTGATTTCTGCCAGTTCTTTGCTAATGGCACTGCTGGACATCTTCCGATGTTGAGGGGAACCGAGCATGATGTATCTGCTGCATTAAGTTCCCTTCGCCAACCACTGCATCTGTGGTGCTCAAAAAAGCATGTTTCTTTGGCTTCTTCAAAATAGCTTAAACAGCACCCCTTGAAACTCCAGTTTGCTTTGAAATTATTGCCTGGGAAAGACCTTGCTAATGCAGTATAACTATCTTGTTGTTGTGCTCAGTCTGGCCATGGTGTATGTAATGTGACATGAAACTGTGCTTCACAACCTCACCTTGGTAGCAGAGTTTGGCTGCTCCAGGTTTGAAGCCAAAGTATAGTGACATCAAATATTGATTTAATTTTAAAATTTCTTCTAATTGTTTCTTTGCATTTATTAAGTTGATAAAAAATAAGAAAAAATATTTATTATTTAAAATTATTTATAAATAATATAATTAATTTATAAATTATATAATTATTTATAATTATTATTATTACTAAATAAAAAAAATCTAAATTAAATCAATATTTTGTGTCACTACGGTTTGGCTTCAAACCATCATCAGTTCCTACACATTCACAGGGATTTAATAGGATCGGAAGAAAAATCTAAATTAAATCAACATTTTGAATTTGAATTTGTTGTGGAAATGTATATACACTTCAGAAAAAGAAAATCTTGTATACATATTTTAATTGAAAGTTATTGCTGTAAGATATATATTAAGATACATTTAATATTATGATAATAATATTATAACATTATTAATATTATATTAATATAAATCATACTATTTTCATTTTCCTGAAGTGTGTACATTTATATATGTATATATATATACTGTATATATTATGTATGCAATATCTCATAAGATTATGTGCTGTAAATATCAGTATTACAATAACTGTGTTAATATTTAATACAACAGCACAACCTCAAGTAATGTCATACTACTTAATTACCAACAGATTTTTTTGTTTTGCGTGTGTGATTTAACCATATATCGTTACCATTTATACTTGTGTGTACAGCATATATACTGTTATTGTACTGTAGTAAATATCTACTGATATTTATGAGAAAATCTAAAATAAACTATTATGTGATATATTGACTTTTGTGCATCTCTGACACATTTAAACTTTTTAAAAAGTTTTTCTTTTCTTTTTTTTTTTTTGCTTTAGTCTGTTAATGCCAAGTTTAGAATTGTTGTATGCTGTTAATGAAGAGTCTATTAAGTAACATAGTAACTGTTCAAATAATATACACATACAATATATAAGATTTACAATACTCAAGTGAAACAAAACAAAACTAAAAACCCTGGAGAGAGAAATGTGTATAAGATCAACAAGGCAGTCTGCAATTTAGAGTAAAGAAAGTGACCCTTGGCTTCTCAGTCTATCCCTTAGTCATTCATCAAGTTCTGTTTATAGCCCCTCGGACTGCTCACAGTAAAATATGTCCCAGTGGATTGACAGAACGTGTCAATAAGGTAGCATTTCTCATGTTCTTTCTCAGTCTGTTATCATAGAATTTGAGCTACAGGGAAGGAGAGGGGTCAGACAGTGTGGAAGAGTGGAGTTCCAAAAGAAAATTAATTTGACCTCATTTGTGCTGAAACTAAAAGTGAAAAGCTCATTAATTCCAGGGTCACTCTATTTGTACGTAAATCGGTTCAAAATGTGTGGGAGTCTTCCAAATATCCACAAAAAAATATATAAATCCCCCACCTCAACCTCCCTTTGTTTCCTTTCCTCCTCCTCAACAACCAATGTCTTATTCCAAATGAAAGCTTTTCCAAATTGACGTAAATCACTGAGATTTTTTTTCCGTGAAGATCTCAAATCCTAGTCAGAGGGAGGGAATGGCCTGGAACGTTTTGCACTTATTAGTCTGTAAATATAGTGCTGTTTTAAGCGATTACCAACTGTGAATGATTTTTCACTCCCATCCGTTCTTGAAGTGGGACTTGTCATTTGTCTCAGGGCCTGAAAAAGGGCAACTGTGAAGAGTACTCGAGCAGAGTAGGAGAACAATAAATTATGTTAATGCACACATTTTAAACGGCTCATATTTCTCTTGGCCTGTTATCAAGACTACTCTGCTGAGAATGTAAACTACCTTTCCTACCTCCCCCATGTACAATGTTTAATGTTAATCTTCATTCAAAACATTTCTGTTAATGTAATAGCAAATCTAGCCAAATGTTACAGACTTATTTTCTTTTTCTTTCAATGACAGTTGTTTTTGGACTAACATCCGCCTGGCCCCATTAACTGTAGATGATCCAAAACATGATGATAGTTAAATAATAGTGAAATAATAAATAATGTAGTGATAAAGAGTTTAACAAATATAACATTTTTACATCATTTTATTCAACAGTATGATACGATTATAGCGGTCTTCCTAATCCGTTGCGACTCTATCTGTAGTGCTTATAGAGTTTAGGAAAGGCATGTATTAGCATAAATGTTTATTGTCATCAACTTTTCTTTAAGTTCCATTACTTGCGTGGAGCCACAGATCGAGGGAGATTATCAGTGGTCCTGTATGTCTTCCATTTTCTAATAATTGCTCCCACAGTTGATTTCTTCACACCAAGCTGCTTAACTATTGCAGATTCAGTCTTCCCAGCCTGGTGCAGGTCTACAGTTCTGTTTCTGGTGTCCTTTGACAGCTCTTTGGTCTTGGCCATAATGGAGTTTGGAGTGTGACTGTTTGAGGTTGTGGACAGGTGTCTTTTATACTGATAACAGATGCCATTAATACGGGTAACGAGTGGAGGACAGAGGAGCCTCTTAAAGAAGAAGTTACAGGTCTGTGAGAGCCAGAAATCTTGCTTGTTTGTCAGTGACCAAATACTTATTTTTCACCATAATTTGCAAATAAATTCTTTAAAAATCTTACAATGTGATTTTCTGAAATTTTTTTCTTATTTTGTCTCTCATAGTTGAAGTATACCTATGATGAATTACAGGCCTCTCTCATCAAGTAAAGAACTTTCACAATTAGTGGCTGACTAAATACTTTTTGCCCCACTGTAAGTTTTAAATAAACTGTTTTTGATGTTTTGTTTTGTTTTTTTGATCAAGGAAAACAGGTCACAATTATTGCCTATAGTGTTCCTAAGCAATAGACTAAAAAAATTAGAACTTTACTAAAGGATGTCCTGAAAATGTATGTGTGCAGGAGAGGTTTAAAAGAGGGGCTTTACAGAAAAACACTTATTCTGGCCTAATAATGAGACGTCTATCATTGCTAAAGCACCCCCATTAATATCTGACCATGCTTCACCAAATTTCATTACATTTGCTCTTGGCTGGTCACTATCAACAGCAGTCCATCTTTGTTATGGTTTAAGTCTAACATAGCGCCGTGGTAGCTCATGGCAAGCCTTAGTGAATTATGAGGTAAAGGCTTAGCTGACGAGTCCATCATGTTTACTCTGACACCCAACGACCCCCACTACCACCATAAAAAGAAAACATTTTAAGCCTGTGGCTAAGTGTGAAGACTGATTTTTCACTTTAAGGTGCTACATTTAAACAATTAATTTGACATACATTGCCCGGTTACTTCTACATGTGAAATATAATCTTGACATAGACCTTTGATTTTAAACATCAATTGAAGTATGGAATACACAAAATAATTCAGAACCCGCTGAAACATGCAAGACAATTAAGAAGTCATTTTACTTGTTACAAATTTAACTCAAATAAAACTAAAATATTTTCAAATAAATGAAAAATGAAACCTAAATAAATAGAATTAAATAAATACAATTAATTAAAATATACTATATTGTTGAGGTACATGATAAAATGTATATTTTAATGTTAAGATTATTCATTTATTTATTTGAAAAACAACAACCTTCCAAACATTAAATTAGCTACTGGATTTTAACTTTATATATATATATATATAATATTCCTTTGTTATTTTAGAGTTAGTCAATGAGCCTGAACTAGGGATATAATTAATTAGTGTACTGTGTACTATTTTTACACTTTTTTGTAATTTTAATGGATCAGCTTACATTTCCAAAAAAATTTGCACACTCATAAGATGTCTTAAATTCAACTTTAGCTTTGGTAACAGCACACAATGTGGTTTCCAGTTATTGTGTGTCCATTGATGTAATGATTTGGTAATTCTGTACACTCACGTCATCAGCTGACTTCATTTTATTGCCACTATGCATAATAGCTGCATCGCTACATTCACTTCTCATCTTGATGCATTCATTGATCTAGAATAGGGTCAGTCTGGACTCATCAGACCAAATGACCATTTTCCTGGTCTGCTCCAAAGTCTTTATTCTCTCTAGCTAATTCAAGCCTCTTTTTTTCTAGAGCCTCATTAACAAGTGGTTTCCCTAATCCCAATTCTATGAGTTCTGTATGTACACTGTGTGTACAGAAATGCTCTTACTTTTACTATTAAACATAGATTTTTTTATTCTCGTTGTTGTTTGTTTTTGTTTAAGTGATTTCCATTTACTTTTTCTAACCACTGTTTTTCCACAATGTTAACCGTTCAGCACTATCCTTCCAGGTTTTAATAATGTAAAGTAATGTTAACCTAGCTTTAGTAATTTCACCAGTGCTAAGTTGTTTTCATTAGCCCAATAATTTTACCCTTATGAAATGGTGATTTTTTTTTTTTCAGGTAGTCTATATATTCTAATAAAAAATACAAACTTGATTGGAGTTACAGCACCACAAAATGTATCCACTGTTGCAAGTATTTAAAAATGTTCTTTTTTCTAATCTTGGTGGAGTAAGAAATCTTAGAATCTCCAATCTTCTTCGGCTTATTGCTAGAGAAACAACACTGTAGTTATTCTGGAAGGGAAATTCAAAGTTGCTCAAGCAAACAGCAGATCATTACAGAACAGTAGATCATTGTTGGATAGGCAGTAATTATTTTATAAACATATCACACTGCCTTCAGATTTCATCATGTAAATACAGTTAAATCCATACAAATATTCCAATAAAAATTAGTTGATGGTAAAAATTTTGTTTAAATGACTTTAATAAAGTTTTTAAATCGGTTTCCTATCTTTATGTCTGATGAAAACCATATGCTTTTACATTGAAGTTAATGATTAATCAAACGGCAACTTCAGATTTATTTGTATATTAGAAATCTTTGTTATGAAAAGGTGTGTGAAGGCTAGCTGCCTCTTTAGATCACTGTGTCAGACACAAGATAAACCTAATTGGATTTGGGACAAGCAGGAGTACTGTTTGTGTTTGTTTGCGTATGTGAGAGGTCAGAAGAGGTTCAGGGAAGTAAGCCCTCCCTGCAACTTAAGCAGTCCAAATGACACCACAGACATGCTTCTCTGTGATGGGAATGGGGGAATTCCACTAAAATATTTCATGGTCAAATAAATACCTGAAGTGTCATAGCAGTGCAGTGTGCACTAATCATGTTTCCTTTAGCCATATTGGTTTTGTTGTAGTACAGACAATTTGTAGAAAATAAAGGTGAGACTGGAGCTAAATAAAAATAAAGCACAAATAAAATAGAGAGAGAGAGAGAGAAAGACAGTTCATGGTCAGAATACTATAGGTCAAGACCTTGAGGTTGTAATGATTAAATGATGAATGTTGCGTGTAAGAGCTCAAACATATGTCAGACGACAGAGAAAATAAGAGATAATGGAGGGCAGAGGGTGTGGAGGAGGACTGCATTGAGGGGGCTCTTTTGACAGAAAAGAATTCACACAATACCATTCAATTACATAAAATGCATTTTCTGTGAAACGGACAATTATATACTGGACGCATGCATGTGGACATCAATGGTCAAGCAGGTATATAACTTGTTACCTGGCTGAAGGAATAGGACCATGAATACTCCCTTAGGCAGATGGATGCAGCTGGCCAGAGCCATGCTTTGTAGGTTTTATAGTCATCTACACACAGATGATCAGTCCAGCTGCACAGAGTCAAAGATTCCTAAACATACCCTGGAGGAAGTGACCTCTGACCTCACACACCCATAGGGTATGAGGCACCAAGATTGTCCAAGGGGTGTTTGTAAATACATTAAAGTCAACCATTTTCACTGCAAAAGAAGATAATAATTATAATAATAATAATAATAATAATAATAATAATCTAATATACTGCAGGGACAGTACTGGAGTTGCTAAAATCTTGCACACTATGTTAACAGCCAGCAGGACAGCCTAATCCTTGCATGCATCATGTTTCAGTCTCTCAAATGAGGAATTTGTGAGGAGATGTGAAACCAAACTGCTTTCTAAAAATCACTCACCTTCTTTCCTCTGCATGTGGACGGCAGTTTCTGTGGTAACTGACAACCAATGTGGCTTGCTTTAAGGGCCCATTATCACATATAATAAATTTGAATCAATTGCTGCAGTCTTGCATTTTGAATCATCTGACTCCTTTCCTTCGGGATCTGCTCACAGAACTAACACTATCATTGGTTTGTGTAGTTAAAAAAAATTTTTTTATTAGATTTGTCATCTTTTCCCCATTAAAAATTGCTATCATAAGCACACACACACACACACACAGAAGCAACAGAATGTAACCAGTCCAGAGAACAGTCGATATGGCTGAGCTTCTGATAATGCGCACACTGTGGTGGTCCCACCACTTAAAGACCATTACTGGGATTTAAACAAGGGATCTCTCAATGATGTCAAAGATATGGTTTTATTATTTTACTTACAGTTAAGTCATCCAGACAATATAAACAGATGACTACTATATTCAGGCAACAGTCGTTTGTGATTGAGTATCAACCAGCAAAATTCATACAAGAAATTTATTGTATTTTAGGTTCTAGATGATTACTTTGTTATTAACAGTGTTTAGTTTTAGTTAATCACTATTTTTTTTTTATTAAAGTTGTCTGTAGATGGCCAGGATAAAGTGAAAATGAGGATATGAAAAAAAACTCAAATGTTACACAAGGAAGTAAGGTTTGTTCTATGACAATAGACATGTGGCTGCAAATGATACAGCTAGCTGTTTTGCTCTTAGCAGATCAGACCACAGATAGTGTTTATGGATTTTAGTATGTACACCCACCCACACACACACACACACACACACACACACACACACAAATATATATAGTACAGAAACATTCCTCAGAGATTTTGGCAAATCTCCCGTTCCACCACATCCCAAAGGTGCTTTATTGGATTGAGATCTGGTGACTGTTGAGGACATTTGAGTCTAGTAAACTCATTTTTATTGTCAGGAAACCAGTGTGAGATGATTTTAACTTTGTGACATCCACTATTCTGTGGTTATAAAGGAAAAACTCACAAAACTCTATGCTATGGCATTTAAACAGTGCAAAGATTTAAAGGACAAAGAATGACTGGTACTGTGAGGCTCAAAATATGCCCAGAACATATTAAACCACCCCATTACACCACCAGCAGCCTGAACTGAACAGAATGGATCCATGCTTTTATATTGTTCGCACCAAATTCTGACCCTACCATCTGAAAATCCCAGTAGTTTGCCCATCTAACATCAACAACTAACACTAACACATTTAAAGTCACTTCAATTATCTTCGTTTCCCATTATGATGCCCGGTTTAAACTTCAGCAGATCATCTTGAAAATGTCTACATGCCTAAATGCATTGAGTTGCTGTGAGTCAGCCAAAAAATGTGCACACACTTCAAGACAAGAAGAACTTCTATAAATATTTTAATACTAAATTTATTGTTATACATTATATATTGATATATATGATGATTTTATAATAACAATATTATATTATTATTAATATTTTTCTGAAATGTGTATACATTTTTTAGATGACTCTGTATATGCATGTGTGTGTGTGTGTGTGCATGTGCGTGCGTGTGTGTATAAAACACCTAGACATGTGGATTGACGCTTCCTTGGTTTATGGGAAGTTGACCTATGGAAGTCAATTTAGTGACATTCACATATTAAAATGATTTCTAAGGTGATGTGGCTTGACTGCAAGATTGCCGCAGTTAACTTGAAGACAGCTATAAATTCAAAAGTCATAGGCAAGTTAATTATATGTAGAAAGAAAACTAAATGTAATTTTGTTCCACCTTTGATGGCAGTAATTTTGTTCTCCATTTTTGTATTTTTTTTTTATCACAGAGGGCTGTCCAAATGTGGTTGTAATCATTGGTGTAAATGTCTGCAAATACATTTGCTATGGAGCCAGACAGGGCGTATGATAAATCTCATGGAGGATCACTAAGCTCAAATTAATAACAAACTACAGGCAGTTCACACAAATGATGATATGCCATGAAACTGGCAGAAAAACCACTGCCTAGTTTTCCAAAAGATTCAGGATGTCAAATATGGCCTGTTTATTGCCACATAAAAATGAGGGTGAAAGGCCTTGAGAGCCTTTAGATTAGTATCTATAACAAAATGTAATGATAGTTAAGTGTGCACACAAGGCATTACTTTAAAATGGGGTGGGCGATGAAAGGATTTTTCAGCAGTCAGCATCCAGGTGGTAAAGTCTCATTGGGTTCACTGAGTCAGAGAGTGGTCCAAGCACAATGAGGTTCCATCCAAAGACAGAGGCCACGGCATGTGGTCTGGGGTCTCACAGTGGAGTTTCACAAGAAGCTGATGCCCCATCGTCTGTGGTCTACCAGTCAGTGCAGCAGAAGGTAACTGGATCCAAGGTGGAGTGAGAAAGGAAGGGAGGAAACTAGGAGCGAAACCATGAAAAATGTAGAGTATGAAAATGTCTCCCTTGGTTTATGGCTGCACAGACAGTCGTCCAAGAGAAACACATCCTTAAATTTAACCATAGATGCCTCTTAGTCTCTCTCTCTCTCTCTCTCTCTCTCTCTCTCTGGTTTTCTTTGCCTCTCTCCCAACTAGCTGGCAAGGGCTTGGTTTTCAGAAAGCAAAGCTAAGTTGCTTGGAAACTATGTTACAAACGTACTCAATAATCTGCCTTTTTAAGGATCTGGTTCCAGTATATGTAGCTCAGTTTTCAAACATGAACATGTGTAGATCAAGTTAAATAGTTTAATAGCTACAATATGTTCTACATTGAATATATTTTATAGTAACTCATTGTTGAAAACCTCTAGAAATTCAAACAAGACGATTAAATTGAAAACAAGAAGATTTGGAAATTTTGAATGATTTGCACTTTTTACAGCGTTATAAAGGTAATGCTGATCATTCTCTAAAACACACAGTGAGGAACTCTGACAGGATGTACTTATTTTGATTTCTATCTGGACTAAACTTACAAAACACGCTCCTGTCAAAGGCAAGGAGAAAAGTTTGGAAATTGATTGGAAGAACTTACTGCAGTTCCCTTTAACTTTTTACTATTGTACTGGATGCTTGTGTCCATAATTTTCATTTTTTTAGGTCTGCAATGAATAATTTTTTTTTTATCAAATTAATTATTTAAAAGCAGGATGCGTAGCATTCTTTAATGAAAATATTACAATCTGAAATCAACTTCTAGTGTCAATTATTTCAGGTTATTCAAATAAAAGCAAGAACTTTCTTAAAGATTATTTGTTTTTTGGAAGAGGATGATTGGTGGGACACATTACTTTTATCCCTCATATCATCTACCACCACAGTGTCTGCTGAAATACTTAATAACCTGTTTGTACTATAAATTGGGACGTACAAAATGCAGACAGTTTTGGTGCATAATAAAATGCTAGCAAATAAAATCTAGCAAAAAAAAAGACATAAACAGGAGATTTATCAAGCATTCTAATGCTTTAAACCACACTCTCGAGGACAAGCTAATACATGACCTTATGTGTTTTGAAGCAAAACACACAGTGTAGTAATTTATTTGAAGCAGCTGCTTTTTCAAAATGTTTAAGTTTAGACAGGAAATCTGTTAAGCTGTTCAGCTCCTACATTGTCCTGCTTGGGTTACAGGGCCACTCGAAAAGCTACTTTAATGGTGGAAAATGGCACTAAATGTAAACAAATAGCCTTACTCTTATTCTGGCAATTAAAAAAAATGTTTTAAGGCACTTTAGTGATCAAAATCTGTAATACTATTGTAAGCATTTGTGTTGTATTGGTATTTTATGTTTGCATTATATTCATAGCCTTGTAAGGGATAATGTACGATTCACCTGCTGATACACTGTTAATTATGTGAGTGCTAGAAAGGCAGGAAATAGTATATCATATTGACTAATAAAATGACCTTAGAACATGTTTTAGATGGAAAATGAGTCAATGTTAATTAAAGGATGCTAACATACAGTATGAGTTGTTACGAATAAATAAATGTGTTTTGGCAGTCACAAAAGAATTACGTGATATTGCATACTTGTTGCATTAAGCCAGAAGAATACATTCTGTAGCTTTTTCATGTAAAAAGTGTCAGTGCACTGAATGGAAAGGGGCAGGTAGGGAGTGGGGGTGGGAAATGTAAACGCTGAAGTGGAATTCAATATGTGGCCTTAAGCGGAAAAACTGGTGATCTCAAGAGGTCATCCCTCTTTCCGGAGGAGAAAAAAGTAGACCCTATGGTAGAGTGTGCTTCTGGTGATCTTTGGTGAAGTCATTCGCGAAAAGAAACCGTTTCCCCAACAGAGCTCTCCTTTATAGAGATGTTCTCCATCACTCTTTATCCTTTGTGCTATTCCTTAGATGCTCATAGCAATTTAGTGAGGTGAATGGAAAAACGCTCATGCATGGCCCAAATGTGCAAGATGTTGTTACTCTGTTTTACACATGGTTTGCCAATTTCATTCTGTCTTTAGTGGAAACATAGTGTATAGTGTGTCTTAAGTAATATAATGCAGTTTTTAGTTTTAGAATGTTCACTTAGTATGAACCTTATTGTTTGTGCTTAAATATGTGCATTATACACAACACAGATCAGATTTATTAGATTTGGGGTTCTAAGTACATGCTCTTACAAAATTAAATTGTCTCTATCATTATGTGCATTTAATGTTGGCTTAAAAATATAGTTTTGCCTCAGTCTCCTAAATGAGAAAGCAACCTCACCAAAATATATTTGTGATAGATATTTTATCAAATATGTTTTTTTATTTACTTAGGCAGCTGTTAGAATGTATATGTCTGTGGATGCAGCGGGTGCAGCGTGTGCCCGTGTGTTTTTGCACACTGGTTCATGTCCATGTGGTGGCTAAGAGCAAATGTAGTACATATTTAAATAATGTATTAAACTTGATGGATAGGTTGTTTATAGCTGGAGGTGTTTGCTTTTCCAAATTCATTATCTAAGCTCATACTTTTTCTGTATTAGGTCCCTACCAACATTTAAGTCTAACTTATACAGCTGATACACAAACAGATAGACAGATAGATGAACAAAAGGACACACGGACACACACACACACACACACTAAAAAATGTCATCTTATTTAAAATTGTATAAGCATTATATATGCTTTAAAATATTTTTCATTTCATTATTGCCACTAATTTTACAAATTCAGGGCTGTCAATGAAAATATGATTGTTATTGTAGATATTATTTTGTTTTACAGCCAACCACGGAAAATGTTTTACATGTGATACATTGTAAGGACAGTTGATTTAAAAATGTCACCGAACAGTTATACTGTTTCTCCTTACAATTAAGACTGTCTGTCCAAATCTGCTCCTATGGTAAAGATATAATGATATAATGTCATAATTTATAAACAAACTGTTTTATGGAAACTGACATTAAACTATGAACCTAACTATATATACAAGCACAACATTATGGCCTGTCATTGGTGATTGTCACAGAGTCAACTGGAGTCCATTTATGGACTCCGTTTTCATTTGCTGATCTGAGCCTGGATTCATTTCTGTTGCTGATATCTGGAGCCAGTAAATGTACACAAACTATAAATCTTAGCGCGTCACTCTGTTTATTGTTAGATGCCAAATTTTCCCAACTAACATTTCTCAGAGCAATAGGGCCTTCAAGGCCAAAAGTACAATACCCTCTTTTCATCTTATTATACACTAATGATCTTAAATATTTATATATAAGATCATATGTAAAGACAATCTGTGAAGCAAATATGCTTTTAAAGCAAAATAATATAAATGTCTATATATCAAATAAAAACAAAAATTAAATACATTTTTGTTGTGACCACCCTTTGCCTTTTAAAACTGCAATCAAAAAAGCAATTAATCTACACCGCTTTTAAGCATTTTTTAAGCAAAACGACTGGTTGGTTGTTCAAACTGTCTCAGATAGCTTTCTACAGTTCATTCAGTCATATTGGCTATCTCATTTGCACCTGGTTTCGCAGGTAAAACCAAAAAGCCTTAATTAGTTGTATTATGTATTGCTGAAAATCTTACTTTCTTTTACACCATTTTATACATATGATTGGCAGTAATAATAATAATAATAAAAATAATAATAATAATAATAATAATAATAATAATAATGTTTACTATTGTTCATATAAAAGGCTTTGTATTGGATGGACATCAACAATTTCAAAACAGGTATCAAGTAAGAAAACGTTAAAATTTTATTTACATCTTCAGTGCAAATACCTACTAACAAAATATAATACCTTCAGATTCACGAACTTTAAGATAACATTTACATTTAGTAAATTCCCAGAGGTCGTAAGGTGAACAAAAAGTAGTTCAGATGAATATTCACAATGATCAAATTCACAAGATATTCACAAGATTGAAATTCCCCCTTATACATATATATATATAATAAGTCAGTGACATCACCGGATATATTTACTTATCACGACGAACTGTCCCACGGACGACCTAACCAGTCCTGACTTACTGGCAGAACTGCGTTCTCTCTTTTAATTTTTTTTTTTTTAAGGGGGACATGGATCTTAGTTGTCTACAGTTTATAAGTGGTTTCTTCCCAAAGAAAGTTCAAAACGGTATTTGTGAGGATGCTGTTGTCTCTGCCACGGCGTTTGGTGACGGTATGATGTCTGTGCTTAAAGGGAGAGGCCCGGCGATGATAACGCTATGTTTGCTGGATTCAGAAATGTTCGTCTCTCTTTTCTGTTCTGCTTCTTCATCGAAGTCGGAATCGCTTTGCTCGGTATCGCACTCGGACTCGTCGCGCGGTTTCTGCTCGGCCTCGGTCTCGGCTTTATCTGACGGCTCCTTCTCTTTGTCCTTTTGGGCTTGGGCCTCCTTGGAATGTCTCCATTTCATTCGGCGGTTCTGAAACCACACTTTAACCTGAAGATAATGAAATTGTTTTTATTAATTGACTTCTCCAAAGCGATTTCAAAATAAAATACCAAACAAAGTTATAAAGATTTATTATTTCATAATACAATCTATTTCGCGCGTTTCTTCAAGATGGCATTTTTTGCGTAAATTGTGACATAAATGATAATTAACATTTATACTTAAAAAAAACTTTTTAAACCCAACTATGAGCTTTTAAGTCATAAAAACTGTTTACAACGGAACAGTTGGCTGCTATGGCCTTTCATCATTTACAAAAGTCGTTATAATTGACTTTCATTTCCCCATGAATAGGCGTTTCGCAACTCAGAAAGGCAAACGCTTTTCAGTATTTTTATTTTATCTGCGTGTCGTGTGCTTCCTGTGTTCTCTCTCTCTCAAACACACACACACACACACGCGATGCAGACAGACAGATTGACCGACAGACAGACACACACACGGTCTCTCTCTCTCTCTCTCTATCACACACACACACACACACACATAGCCCACCTGAGCATCCGTAAGGCCCAGCATCGCAGCAAGCTGTTTTCTGTCAGGTTTTGTGACGTATTTCTGAATTTCAAAGCGCTTCTCAAGACCCTTCCTTTGCAGATTGGAGAACACGGCTCTGGACCAGGACCTTTTTCTTTTGTATGTTTGTGGCATTGTGTCTTTGGTGAGAACTGCATAGGGTCCTGCAAAGAGTCAAACAGCATATATGGTTGTTTGTACAAATTGTCAGCTCGCGGACATTTTATAGGCTTCATTTAAAGAGATACATATATTTTAATAAGAGACATCACAATGGCTAAAACGACAATTAGCTAATATAATTGTATAGCCTATGCCACATGTCCAAATATTTTTCGTTGCATTAAGAGTGAGAATTGGCAGGGGATTGTCACACTACCTGGGAAAGTGTCCTGATACTGATGCCCTGATTGTCTGGAGGAAGTTATAATGGAGGATGCGTCGCTCATCCCCGGCTCTATGGAAGAGAAGTACTGACTGGGGCTCGGCTGCACGGAGACTGACTGGCGATTCGAACTAACAACAGACGTGTGATCTGTAAACACAGTATCAGGAATTACAGTAATAAACGTTATTTTATAATTAAGATAAAATGATTAATATATGACTTATTTTGGACATGAATGGTCAAGAAAATCTATGAAATAACGTCCTGGATTTTTATGGTCACTTATATTAATACTTATAAATACTTTTAATATCCTAATTTAGCCCAATTAGAACAGGCCACTGTGAACACCCCTCTATTTTATGACGCATTTTAAATTATTAAGTCTATGTAAAATTGGGCATTTTATCATCTTATTATATTACTTTTTGATAATGACAAAACAAGAAAAAAACGTTGTGTGTAATTTTTGTAAAGTTGTGTGTTTACCTCTTAGTGACGACGAATCTTTTGATTTTGGTTCAAATTCTGTCGACAATATCCGATCAATGCCGAACTTAAGATCTTTGCTAGAAAGTGGAGGTACAGATTGAGAAAAGAATGTTGTTCTGGCCACAGAGGTCAAGTGTATTCCATGCCTGTGGTAGGCAGACGCTGCGTTCACTCTCCCAGCGAATACAGATGCGTCCGGCGCTAATGGAGACGGACGAAGCGGAGATGCCGTGGAATGAACTTGAGCCCTGGCTCCCATATGGCTCACGAGTGCCGAAGACCCAGCGACGTTCTCACCGTCTCCAAAATGCAGTATGTCAGCAATGCAGAACGAAGGCTTTTTCACCGTATCCACTGCAAAACCTCCTGAACAATACGCAGACCAGAGACTAAAATTTGACGCGTAAAGAGGATTCAACCCGGCAGTATACATCCTCCTCTTTTAGATCGCCTTTATTTTTCTTTATGTGTGTGTGTGTGTGTGTGTGTGAAAAAGAATCACGACATTAATTATAGGAAGCGTTTTATTTAATGACGTGCATCGCTTTCTCTACGCTCCAGAAATGTTCTCAAGAATGAAATCCCACTCTGTGGTCCAAGAAGTTCTACGCAGAAGTTTCTTCTGAGACGATGATTGGCTCAGTGTTAGCCAATGGAGATTCAGAAAACGTTCCCACTTCCCCTTGATGCGTAATAAAGCCTTGGGAAAGTTCTTCAGCTATTTAAAACAGTACGTGTAGCCTTCGAAATGATCATTAAATTACTTTATTGTTATTAGATTATATAAGGAGAGCTGCATTCATAATTTAAAACAACCCTCAGATGTTGCATTACATCTTATTTTACTATGTGGTATCATTTTATCAGAAAAAATAAAATTGTCTACATTATAAGTAGCAACATTTCTACTTTAGAATGAATCACGTATCTATCTATCTATCTATCTATCTATCTATCTATCTATCTATCTATCTATCTATCTATTTTTAAAAGGTGTCATCTGGTCATCCTGCTATTTCAACCTGACATAATAGTCTTATGAATCTTTAATTAAAAATAATTGCGCAAAGTGATATAATTATAACGATTATATAAAATGAACATGCTTTATTATTCGCTAAAAAAAACTGCACTCGGTTCCTTGTTGGTCCAGTGAGATTAGGAAACAGGAGTTTCTCGATGCAGGCCATCCTGTTTTTAAGGGCTCTGATTCAAGCCTAAATGAGCGGATATTCCTGCTAGATTTATCCCAAAATAGAAGATGTCAGTATTTTAGGGTACAGCGGAGGTCCATATTTCCTCCGGAGCGAGGAGGGGGGACTTTATAATGACTGTTAGCACTTCCTTTTTTCAATATTTGTGCAACTTTATCTCAACCTGCAAGTTGCATGGTGACGCAAATCCGTCTCTATGCTTATAATAAACAAAGGAAATCTATTCTCCACTAAAACGAAAACACAATTAACTTCAGAAGCGATACTTCATCCATATGTAGGCTACAACCCAAGTCCAACCCATCATTCTCTTATTATGGCCAGCTATAGAAGGATATTATTATTATTATTATTATTATTATTATTATTGTTATTATTGCTGTCGTTACTGATAAACGATTTACCAAAACAAAGCAAAAATGTTGCTTTAAAGCATATCCACTAATGTTACATATCCACTAAGATGGTGATGCATTTTGATAATCGCTACCGTTAAATGACGCAATTCGTTGATTCCTTAAATGTCGGTTGACAGACATTAGTGTGCGTCAGAATTATAATAAGAGGAACCTTTTTCCTGATATGTTTTAGCAGATGCGTCATTCTGCTTCTATCTTCCTTCTGAGGCGTTCATTACTGCTGATTTATTATGCCGGAAAGGTCTATGACCCTGGCTAGCTCTTAGCACGACGCTTTAGAGTGACACTTTTCCGGTTTAAATTTAGAGATGAAATGTAATGTTTACCCTGGAACTTACAGTCAAAACAATCCATGGAAAAGGATGTAGAAGAAGTGAGGTTAGTATGCTGAAACACGCACGTTAATTCAAGAGTGCAGAGCACATTGTAGTATGACAGAAAGCATGCATCCTTGAGGGAAAAAAACTACTAACCAGGCAAACAATCTTTTCCCCATAATTTACGTTTAACCAAACCAAAAAAAAAACAGCCATTCAACCTATAAAAATTATGTAAAAACGGTGTTTTGGTAATAATTATACAGCAAGAATGAATACATTTTGTGTGTCGCATCTTTTTCTAGCACCTGTAGTAATTTTATATTTCCATTAATGCATGTTTATAATATTGGACACTATGTGATTTATTACTTAAAAAACAGGAGATTTTGTATACTTTAAAAACAATACAAAATACAGTCATAATGTGGAGGAAAGGTAGCAGATTTTTTCTGATTTTACAAAAAAAAAAGCAGGAAAAATTTTACAATGTGCACGCATATGTAACATGCAAACTTGTAAATATATGTGGCGTGGCTCCCGCTTCTGTTGAAAGTGATAATAACATCTGTTAACATTTAAGGCACTGGTTATTTTTATTTCGGCACCTGAAAACTTAAGTCATTTGTTTTATCCTTACTATTATTATAGCTATACAAAACATCATAATCTGAATATAAAAGCCATCTTAAATAGCCTAAAGGCTTGTGTAAAACGGTAACGGAATGATGAACCGTTTACCCAAATCTCACGCAACATTGTAACGAATTCTAAATGCGCTGTCAATTTCGTCTTCATAAGATATAAAAAAAAATTATCACGACTGCGAAGGTCCTCAAGTTAGCCTACTCCACGCAATATTGCATCCAGTCGTTTATCATGCATAAAGGATAATAATAATAATAATAATAATAATAATATCACACAGAAAGAGAATATTACCACAGGCCGACCACAATCACGGTTACTAAAGCCACTTGTGTAGCATATTATACGTTTTTAGGTGCTTCTGACTGATTTTCCTTGGGTTTTGACTTATACCCTTCTTTCTAATTCTACATTCTACTATTTCTGATTCTCTCGTATTATTTAGTTATGCTTGTTCGTCTTTATTCTATAACATTCATTACTTCATCTCAGAATTCATGAACACATTCCTTTCAATTTGCCTTTACTTTCCCCTCTCTGCCAATTTCCCTTCTAAAATCTTTTTTTTTTTTTAAGTAAATAATTTAAAACGAGCGGGTTTCAAAATAGGGAGTAATGTAGTAAATGTAAGCATTCAAACAGCACTAGATAATTTCGAGTCCAATGCCCTCCAAATGTTATATTTCACAAAGCTGACAAGTATGTTGTTACGAGCAGTGGGTAAGCAGCTTGCCTGCAGACGAAAAGCTTTTCATTCAATACGGAAAAAAAATACGAACGTCATATTAAGTGTAATTGCTCTTTAGTTGTCCAGTCAGGCGTGGTATGGCTATAAAGATATAATCAGCAAAAATAAATAAATAAATAAATAAATATTTCTGTTACGTTTATCAGAAACATACTTTAAGCCGATGGTTTTTAATCTTATGTTTATTTTTCGATTTTAGTTTCAGACAATTGATCCAAGTTGAGTGCATTTCAACATTATTATAAATAAGATGAATCAGTAGTCTTTTTCATTACTCGAACTGGACAACTTCGAACTGGCAAGATCTCCTGTGAAATGTGATGCGGTGTATTTAAGCTGCGCACTCCCATTTGCCAAACAGAAGATGGACATCTGAGAGTCGGACTAACTCGCACTCGCCCCAGTCGACCTGCTTGTTAAACAACAAAAGAGCTTCCTTTAATGGAAGCCTCGTTGCTGCCCATTAAAACCTCTGTATTTACACTAAAGCGGCGGCAAAGGTTGAAGTCGTGCCATTTGTGTAAAGGAACCCAGGCTGTCTAATTTCTCTTTTTCTTCAATGTACACATGGCTAAATCAAATTCAGTGAACGCTGCAGCTCTCGCAGCTAAATAAGACCAGGACTAATGGAAACGCGAAAAGGTCATGATAACAAACCATTACTGTTTCTGCTCCCAGTGTATCCTGGCAGTGATCCCGCTAATGCGTAAATCTTAAGCACTCTCCGCAAGTGCACCCCAGTGGGCTTTGCCCATGCGCAAAAACGAGCTCTTGCTGTCCTGATTAGGCCGTGCTCTTTTCTGTGACTACACAATGATTGATTGTGCACTTGTTTACCAAAGGCAATCACTGTTGAGGCAAACCAGAGTCTTTAGAGCTTCGGAGGATTAGCGTTTAGGGCGCATAGGCCTTATTAATTGTTGTAATGGAAGTAAGCAACGTAGACAAATTAAAAAAGATAGTAAACTTTGACACTGTAACATTTTGTTGGAGTGTTTGACATTCCGTCCTACACCTACATAATGCATAAATTAAAACAATGCTTAAATGATTTACTGATGGGTTACATGTGCATCGAATTGTGTTTTGTTGTTGTGGTGATTTATTATTTTATTTTATTGTTGCAACTTATGACACTTTAGACAAGCGTGCAATTTAAGCACAGTATAAACCGCTGACCGCTATTTTTAAAAGAAGAAAAGAAAATCACTGTTACGCGTGGTATGCTTCTGTTCACTTACATATTTTGTACTGTGATTAGTCAGTTATGTTTATCCATTTTAAGTTAGCCAAAGATAATACATGACATTAAAACGTTTTTATTAAAAAGCAATGTTTCTTTAGAAAATAATAAGACCGTTTTCATATCACCTCTACTCATATAATAAGGCCATGAGGATTTCAGAGTTCTACAATGTGCGGGCAGATTATTTTGTTTTTTATTTATTTAAAGAAAGCACAAACAACCTGCTAATTAAATTCCATGCTATCTGAATTCGCCCCTTTTTATTTTGGTTGAAGACTGCACAATGCTTCAATTTTACCACGTCTTACGACTAATAAACAAAATGTCACAAACAAGTAAACAATATTTTTTATAAGAGTGTTTGTGATGCACTGGCTCTGTGCCTCTGTGGTAAAATTTTGTGAGGTAACAATTTTATTTTCAGACAGACTGGTACCTCTAAGTGTCTGTAGAAAATCATGACCTTCTTAAGAAAACCAACTGATCAACAGTATACGTATAAAAGCTGCTGTAATTTTAAGCCTAACTTATTTTAGTCCACTAACTCCTACAAAGAGAATGCCAAGCCATTTGCAAAAGGTAATCAGAACTAGGAAACTGGGGAAATTACATAAAACTCAGTCTCACATGCAACTGCATCTTGGGAAATGCCAGGGTATGGTGAGAAATGACCAGGAAAGCAAAAGTTTGATTTGTCACATGAAACATGCAAACAATATCATAAGGTCGAAAGAAGATCACCACCCAGAATTTATGTGTAAACAGGTCTGGATGGGAGATAGTAAACGGGAAATTGCTTACAAAGTGATCAATGACAATGACCTCAACTTGTTCTTTGCCACATCAAACTGGTTGTGGGAAATAGCATTTCCATCATCCCCATCAGACTACATGGCAGAATACATTTGACAAATACTTTTTTTTATTAGTTTCCAATTCTGATTGTCACTGTAGGACATGCACTCCATGATGTGTCCAGATTGTGGAAGTGATCACTACCTTGTTTGGGGCGAAATTTAGTTGCATCTTTCACACAATAATCCACACAAATCACATCTGCTGGGCCTTGTGCGCAGGCACAAACCAAATTTACAGCACTGGCACTGTTGGAAGACCTGGATGGAGAGGCTAAGCAAATATCTGACAACTTTCTGAAATCAGCTAATCTGTTATGCCCTGTCTTTTGCCATTAAACACAACCTCGTATCTTGGATCACTGCATGGACCTACAAGCTCAACCATGATGTAGCTCAAACATGATGCACACCACAAGGACTGGCAGAACCTCTGCTTCTTATCAATGCCCATAGCAACAATGAAAAATAAGGAATGGCAAGACACCAGGAACTAACAAGATAACTCCAGCGAGACAATCAAAGCACTTCTCAACTGATCTTTTACATGAAACACATATCATCATGAAAAAAGCAATCTTAGTGCCAGTCCATAATGCCAAGATACCTTGTCATCAGCCTCAATCACTGGCAGGGTGTTCATAAATGCAATCAAGGCCGCAGAAACATTTTGAACAGCCTAGTCAGGAATCACATGTAGGGTTCATTCACGTTTCTACAGTACATGTACATACGGGGGACAGCGAGCTCGCGGCCTCACTTAGCTTCCATAGAGGTATTATTACACCTAGTGGTCAAAAATGGAAACTGCAGCTAGAGAACAGAAAAGAAATAATGACAGAGTTACTAAAGTAGTGTAGAAGATGAGTGAGTAAATAATAATAATAATAATAATAATAATAATAATTTACACTATATGGTCAAAAGTATTTGAACAAACCTGTTAATTATTGAATTCAGGTGTTTCAATTACCTTAATCCCGAGGGGAGGGCAATCTTTATGCTTCAGCGTACCAAGACATCTTAGACAACGCTATGCCTCCAACTTTGTGGCAACAGTTAGAGGAGAGCCCTTTTCTATTTCAACATGACTGTGTCACAGTGCATATAGCTAGAACTATAAGACATGGTGTGATGAGTTCGGTTTGGAAGAACTTGACTGGCCCACACAGAGCCCTGACCTCATACACTTTGAGCACCTTTAAGATAAACTGGAATGAAGATTGTAAGCCAGGCCTTCTCATCCAACATGAGGGCCTGGCCTCATAAATGCTCTACAGAATGAATGAGCATGAATTCCCACAGAAACACTCCAAAATCTTGTGTAAAGCCTTCCAAGAAGAGTGGAAGCTGTTAAAGCTGCAAAGGGCTTTATTGTATGTTGATACTTTATTGTATCTAGCTTAAACTCCATATTGAAGCTGGATGCGATACTTTTGTCCATATGGTTGTACCTTGTAGTCTTTATCCCTGTGAAAATGCAGACAAAAAAAACCTGCCCTCATTCCGAAACACTTTGTTCTAAAGTAATTTGTCTGTGAATTTTGAGGTGGTGGGCTGGACATATTGCTAAAACCTAGCAACCTTGCTCCATCATATTACCTGGAGCTCAGCTGATCTAAAGCCATGAAAAGAGCTGCCACATGCTGGATGTTGTCAACTGTCAACTGCTGATTACAAGGTCGCTCTAAAAATTTCACCAGCCTGACAGCCTCTCGTTTATTTTAAAACGTTATTATTAGTTTTGGCCTGGCTTTCCAAACTCTGAGGTCATTAGCCCCTCTGGTTCTGTGTATGCTATATCGTGCTGGATCGTTGCCTTGTTTACTTAACTACTCTTTGGATTTGCCCTTTATTCTTTTTTGGATTGTGGACTAGTTAATAAACATCCAGCACATGGATTTCTAATGACTCCTCTGGATCCTGTTTGATTTAAATGCATAGGGTTAATTGTTTAAGGTATTAGACTAAAGTTAAATCATAGTTACAGTTTGGTTGTCAATTAGCTATGCCAAAGAGTAAAAAGTTTTTAAAGAATGTTGAGGGGTTTTTTTAGTCGTCAATTGCATAGATTTTTATATTGCAGATATGCATATGGTTTGTGTGCAAACTGAAATGTTCTATAATGTGTATTATTAATTTTTGTCACATTTTTATATATTAAAATAGGTACAGAAAACATAATAAATTAATAACAACATAAATTTTCTGTCACCGTTAACAGAATGTCTGTAATTTTAGTGGCAACTTTTATTCTTTATATGCTATAGTTCTGTCACATCTGCTGCCAGGAGCCTAATTATGAAATATTACTACTGAATCAGTAGCACAAGATACAGAATATTACACATCTAAAAGAATCGCGATGCTGCCCTCTAGCGGCCAATATGAAATGAACAGCAGTAACACCTGTGAGCAGAACGATCCAGTCGCAGCCGCGTTGACTCGTAGACCTTTGGCCTTGTGCTGGGGAGAAAGAGCCCTCACTGGACCGAAGTACATGGGTGGCTATGCTATTCTACACATTCTTCTAGCTAGATCGAAGCACTTTAATCTCCAAAATAAAAAAAATAATAAAAAAAAACAGTCTTAAAACATTACAAATGAAATTCCAATATCATCTTTTTCTGTTTTGAAAAAAGGAAATACAATTTAATTTACAATCAAAAGCATCATGTGTAATCTATCTAACCCTTGAACACTATCAAAACCTGGTAGGATGGTATGAACTGTCAACTCACGATCGTGAAAAAAAAAAACAGGATTGGATCCCATTTAAACACTAGGTAAAGTTGCTTGGTTAAAAAAATAATAATAATAAAAATCAACCATAAAAAACACAAAAGAACGTCATGAAAGTATACACACATAGTATATTGAGAACTCACAGGATTATGACTTAACAGCTGCATTACTGTAAGAAAAACACCTGTACAGTAAGTGAGACTAATCAAGAAAAGCTTGAATTTGCTAGGGTGCATAAACACTTTGGACTTTGGATCAATGGAAAAGATCATGTGGTCTGATGGGTTTAAACCGACCCTATTCCAGAGCGATGGGTGCAATAGAGCAGGAAGGGAAGCACATGAAGCGATGCTCCCATCATGCATAGTGGCCACTGTACAAGCCTCTGGAGGCAGTTTTATGATCTGGAGCTGCTTCAGTTAGTCAGGGATAGGCTTAGCATAATTATGGGGCAATAAAATAAAGTCAGTTGAATATATTGAATGACCAGATTATCACATATATGTAGTTTCTCTTCCCTGATGGCACAGCCGTGTTCCAGAACTCAAATTGTGAAAGAATGTTTCTGGGAGCATGAGGAATCGTTTTTTACACATGAACTGTGTGCTGTAATCTTAATGTGTGCAATTTGTTTTTTTGGCTAGGAAAGATAAAATAATAAATGTTTTTGGGTTAAGTGCAGTTTGCTGAAATGGCTGGCTTAAATTTCTCAGAACATTTCTTACAAAAATAGATAATGAGTAAAAGTTTAAACTGAATTGGCTTTATCCTGTTTGGAAGCAAAATATATTTTGTCCACAGATGATCTCAAAGTACACCTTACATTCGGTTTAAGGAAATGTCCTTGATCCATTTTAAGACATCTAATATTTGTTAGAAGTACACAATTATACCATTACATTTATACCAGTACACAATTATACCATTATATTTCAACAAATCCAAGATAAACATCAGTTCCTTCACCAAGCCATTCTTTTAATTTCTTTTACATATTGCAAGATTTAAAATGTTGCATGTACGTATGAAGACAATTTGTATGTAAATGATAAACTGCAAGAATCCAAGGTGTGTTTGAGAAAATATCGAGCTCAATCGTGAATTGTTACTTTTAAAACACAGGTAAAAAAAATCTCGACTCTATTTGTAGACAAAGGGACATTTTCTATTGTGAGGTTAACAGAAATAAAGCAAGAAACTAGAGAACTTTAAAATATGAAAGTTACTTAGAGAGTGGGATTAGTGTTTTAGAACAAAGCAGTCAAGATGTGATTGAATTTTCCATTGTAATTAAAGAGTGATTAACAAAAATATTGTATTAACTATGTAGAAATTTCAGACATTTTTTTACTCAGTCCCTCAAATTTTCACAGAATCAAAAGTAATTGGACAAACGTATTAGGAATTTTTAATATTGGGTTGCAAAAATGTTGGAGTTGCTACCAAGCCAGTTTTGTGCTTGTTTTTACACCTGCATTAATAAGATGATGCATAAAACAATATTAATATTCATTCATAGACTGCTTTTCCTGTGCACTATAGGGTTCAACATAAGTGTGTGTATCGTAAACCTGGTCATAGTCTCCTGGTATAGGCTACAGGTTTTCCACAATAATGAACAGGATAAGCGATAAATAAATTAATAAATGAATATTAATGAGATCATATGCAGAACACGTGACTGGGGAGAGTTATGGGCCTTTTTCTCCTGTTCCCATGGTGGCTCCTGTTATCTGCGTTTCGCTGATGAAAGCGTTTTATCCCCTTGGGTGTTTACTTAGGGATAACTAAACTCAAAGGTCACTCACTCTCACTCACTCATTGTCTATACCGCCTTATCCTATATGCAGGGTTACATGAGGCCTGAAGCCTATCCCAGGAGACTTTGGGCATGAGGCAGGGTACACCCTAGATGGGGGTACCAATTCATCGCAGGGCAAACATACATGCACAGTTATTCACGCACTATGGGCAATTTGGGAACGCAAATCATGTCTTTGGACTGTGGGAGAAAACTAAAGTACCTGGAGGAAACCCACAAAGTACAGGAAGAACATGCAAACTCCACAAACACAGACCCAAAGCCAGGTATCTAACCCAGACCATGGGGGTGCGAAGTGACAGTTGTAAGCACTAAGCCACCGTTAAATACAGAGACAGAGTAAACCCGAAAGACACCAAAACCAATTTTTCTAGATAACTAAAACATGTCTGAAACTGTACATGTATATGTAATTTATTGGTCAGCAGCATGTGTACTAGAAAGGCCACCAGATGGTGCTTATGTGTATTTTTTGAGCTCAGAAAAAAATTTTTCCGAGTTGGTCAGTTAGACTGTATATGAGTACTTTTTTCTGGTATTGCCTGTACTGTAAAGATTCAAGTATTCAAGTAAATTCACATTTAGATGATTGTGTTCGCAGCCAGCTACTGGTCCACAAAAAAAACTAGTTGTCCACAACAAATAAAGGAAATACATGTGACTTCCAGTCATTACTATATAAAATATGATAACAGCAACGAAAGGTCACTGTCTAAAATCTTATCAGCAGTGAGAAAGCTGATGCGATATCATATTCACCAGAAGAAACTGGGGTAACCTGTACTGGGGGACTTGGTTTGTAGTAGTCAAATGCAAAAAAAAAAAAAAAAAAAAAAGAGAGGTCACTGTTTTCTTACTAGCATAATGGTATCCTTAATCGAATAATAAAAATGTTCAACTTATTCATAAAACATACATATGCACACATTCATGTTAGTAGGAAAATACAACTGTGAAAAGATGAGCAATAAAAAAATGTCTCTGTCAACGGTAAAGCTTGCTGGCTCAATTGAAGAAAAAGTAATCACTATGTTAGCTGTTTCCTCTTCTGATGTCATGTACAAGAGAATAAATTTTCTCTGACACCGCCACCTATAAAAAAACAAATACATAGATTTAATAAAGAATACTTGTGTCATTAATCTTAGGTATACCAAACACTCACTGTATAAGACTCTGGATTCTCTAGTTTTTTGTGATGGCTGTACAAAGCCTGGATGGAGGTCTGTGCATGCAGACGACTCTCAAGAGCGCTGCTCAGGGGAAGCAAAATCTGGAAATACAGCATAGAAAAAACATTTGCTTCAGATATTTTAGTTTTAGACACTAGGCATGTTGGGATATTATGGTGTCTGGCTTTGCATTTCTAAATTGTTTAGAATCCGATAAATGAATGGAAAAGTGGGAGACTTTAGTTGCTGCAAATTCATTATTTATGCTGGCAGTCGTCATCAGCCACTTGTCTTCATCTAGCCTCCTAAAATTTGTTTAGACAAATACAATTACTAATAAAATTCAGAATTCAAATTTGCTGCCTATTTATAGAACATCACAACTAACAACTACCATAATCAGGCTACCCTAACAATAAAAAATATATATAATGCAGTCATTCAATGCAAGGTGGCATTATTAGACTGTGCCTTAAGGAAGCTGGAGACACTAGCCTTTCTGTGCATGCCTATACTGTACTTTATCTGCTCTCACCAGCTCTAAATATTGCCCTATACTTCCACCCCATCAACTCATTATTATGGACTTTAATTAATGAAAAAGAGAAGAATTGACAAAGTACAGCCTACACATAAAACATAAAATAGAAAGAAGTTCAATTTGTTGAAAGTGAACAAATTCAGTATATAAACATTTCTCTTCAGAATATAACACATAAACTAAGGGTGCAATTACCTCTCCATGGGAGAAGACATCTAATCGCAGGCTTGTTACATGGGCAGGTGTGATTGATTGGACAGCCTTATCTTGTCCTAAAGAGTGACAGTTTAGGGGCACTCCCACCTTTGGGGCAGGCTCGGCTGATAGGCATATGAGATCCATTTGAGGATGACCTGTGAATGGTGAAATCAAAACATAAAAAGGTTAGAGAAGAGGTGAGAGAGTAACTAGAGGACAAACAGCTAGAGTATTCTTTGTAAGCTGAGACAACAATCTCAACTGTGGGAACAAGAGGAGATTTTTGACACAGTTCTATTTTTAAGAATTTTAAAGAACTTGCTTAATAAAAATACTTTTCCGAAAGAAATTGAGAAAAAGCGTCACGATGGCGCACGACGGTTTCCTGGGCAAAATACTGAAAATACATATGAGTCAAGGGGCGTGGCTTCGGCTGTTGGCTGCCCCTCCCACTGCATATGAGTCTCACATGCACAGAGAATGTATCCAGCTTTGACTTCAAAGGCAACTGCACCCCTGTGATCTTCTACTGCAAGTAAAAGTAACTATAGGTACTACAGCTTTAGTTCTTGAAATCTTTGAGAGAGAAGGCTTTAAATATGTGCGATTTCAAGATTTGTTAGTGTATTTCAACAAATTGGGTGCAGGATGACAGTTTTTTTCAAGGTGATCTAAAGTGTTTTTAGTGTGTAACAACTCTACCAACCCCATTAAAGTCTTTGGAGTGATTTTTTTTTGCAGTGTTTTAAGGCTATTTTTAAAGGGGGAAATATTTTTGAACAACATGATTTTTACAGTAGTACAGTTTTTAGAGCGCATTGATGTGACTTCTCATTTTCCTATTAGACCAAAAATGAGTGAGCTAGGAGTCAGGGGATCAAAGTAGTTAAAAACAGATATTAAGACTATATTGAGATATTAAGCACTTTATATTTTAAGGGATAAATGAATGAAACAACAAGGAGTGCAAATTCCATCAACTTAGGTTCATTAAGTAAAAAAAAAAAAAAAGAGAGATAAACAGCCTGGAAAGCCTCCTGACCATCAGTATCCATGAGTCTGTAGACTGCCTTTCTGCCTGGCAGTGTGCTTTTCTCTGGGTCCTCACTCAGCTTCATCCTAGGCTGACCTCCAACCTCTACCAACTAATAAGAGAGAAATCACATACTGTATATGCACAATTCCACAGGCTGTATCTAAATGCTCTATCAAGTATGCTCTAAAAGTATTCAGAGGTTACCTTATACACACAACCGAGTGAGGGTTGACTTGTGCACGTAACAAGGTGAGTTCCGATACCCAGTACGTCTATCTCATTATCCTGAAAAAGTGATGAAAAACATCATGTTCATTATAAAGTTAGAATGGTGAAATTCTGGGAGATAGTGAAATATTTCTACTGTAAGTAATCTCTTACTATCTTGTTGAGTTCAGAAAGCCTTTTTTCAGACAAACTGTTCGAACCAACAATGATGAGTGATTCAAATGCAGGAACTGAAAAGCTAATGGAAGGCAGACAATCTACTGAGTATCAGAAGTCTAATATTCGTATAATATTTGTAAAAGACAATTACTTACTGCTTGCTGCACCGTTTGAAAACATTATACACTTCCAGAGATTGCCTACAGAGATCTCCACTATCCAGCCTTATACCCAGAGGCTGGTACTGCAACTGACAAAGCGCCAGGGCAACGGCACAGAAACAGGGCAGGCCACTACTGCAATAAAAAATAAAAAAAGAGACACATTGTCATGTTATATTCCTATGATATATTTGCATGAATAAACTTATTTTACTTCGAGAACCAGGACATTGTGTTACCTGCTGACACTGTAGCTGTCAATCACGGGAAGGAAGTTGCAAGGATAAGCAATCGCATAGGACAGGAAAGCAGCAAGTTCTCCCTCACGCACATGCTGTGGCTCAGCTCCTAGCAACTGACACACACGTCCTAACCAGTCCTTTACCAAAGGCACAAGTTCAACAGGGTCACCACCTCTTGAGGGCGCCAGAGTCTGCGGTAAGATTAAAAACCAAACATTAAATATTTACAAATTATGCAAAAGGTCACCTTTGCTAAAAAGGCTTAAAACAAGTCGCTTTAGAAATGTTGGGAGTGTCCCGATAGATATTCCCAAGCTGCAAGTTTTGCTCATTTAAAGTTATTTTTCTTTCTGTTTAGCAAGTAATAATTAAACTAAGGAAAGGGGTGGAGGTGTGACAAATGCTAAAGGGGCATTTCAGCTGAAGCATTAACACACAGGCTTTGGGCTAAGACTCTAAGACATATGTTACCTGGTAAAAAAAAGGACTACAATATGTAACCTTTAAGAAACCGTTCGCTCTGCACGCCAACTTTTTCTTTGAGCCCTCCATTTGGTGTTCAAAAGGAGAAACTATAAAGGCCAGTGAGGTCTTTACGGTGACAATAGCAAGCCGTCTTGAAGCTGAGAAAAAAGGGTAAATCGTAACCATTGCACAAGCACTGGCAAAGCCAATAAAACAATTTTGAAATAGCCTGAAAGAGAAAAAAAAAAGTGGAACCACTGGTTCCAAAGAAAACGGTGTTAAAGGTGAAGAAAAGCTTAAAATGAACAATCAGTGACATCACCTCCACAGAGCAGGAATGAAGGTTTCACAATCCACTGACTGAAGAAGACTTCTGAAAAAGCAGAAATCTAAGAAGCCAAGCCACAAAATCCAAACTGCTCAACAGCAGCAAGAATCACAAGACCAGACTGGAATTTGCAAAGAAAACGAAATGAGTCACAAAAATTCTGTAAACAAGATGAACCTTTAACAAACTGATGAAAAAGCCAATGTGTGGTGAACAAAACAGATTTGCTCATGAACCAAAAAACATAGAAGCTCATTGATCAAGCACGTTGGAGATAGTGTCATGGCTTGGGCTTGCATGGCTGCTTCTGAAATCTTCTCACTCATCTTTACTGATGATGGAACTCATGATGCGAGTAGTAAAATGAATCTACAGAAATTGGCAGGAAAATGATCCATACAGACTGCCAATCCAACAAAGGACTTCATCTACAAAGTAGACTTTGGAGTACACTACAAAGCTGGAAAGCATCACTAAAGAAGAATGCAATAGTCATGTGGTGTGAGTGGGTTGTAGGTATGATGGAGTTAGGGCAAGCAAGGGATTTGTACCCAAATATTAAGTATTATTTAGTTTAATTTACTATTTGTAAATAGTACCAAAGGTACCATGTTCCAAGTTAGTTGGTGGGAACCATTTTTCAGTGTTGGTGAGTTTTACATCGACTTTAATTTCTGGATTTACAGTTCAGTCTCATGGGTATTTGTTTCATTTCCTGATAAGTATTATTATTTACACAGTCTAGTATCTTGCATTCATTTATGTTGTTGATCTGTTTGGTTCTTTCTGTCATTGTTTGTTTGTTTTCCTGGAAACGTCGGGCATGAGTCGGGGTACACCCTGGACTGGGTGCCAATCTCTCATTTACACCATACAGGTAATTTGGGAATGTCAAAACAGACTACTCCAAAACTTGTGACTGAAGTCCACTTGGTGGCATAACCTCTTCCCTTTTGGGGACCCAGGTATATCCAGGGACACAACCACATGGTGGAGGTGGAGTTAACGAGTGCTGGTCCATGTCTCAAATGTGCCACAGGCTTCCTAAGATTGAGCTGAGTCATGGGCGCATGTGCACTGGCGAATCTGGGCTGTAATTAAAACTCAATTCACCATTGCTTTGCAATATGAGGTAGAAACATAAGGATGTGAACAAATATCATTTAAAATAGAACTGGCAGTTAGTCATTGCCTAGCCTACCTGCTGATTTTGGAAACACACTGGCCTGCATTTAAGACAATGTTAGGAGCATGGGCATGTTAAAATTTCCTACAGCACAGAATATAGGATGTGTGCACCGTCATCGCCTAGGCTGTGGAATTCAGCTCTGCTTTTGGAAAACACGGAGGCTGGAGATGTGTCACACATCTTTAACAAAATATCTCCTAAAAACAGTGGCCTGAAGCTTTTGCACAGTGTAGTGTATATATTTTACATCTAACTTTTAAGAGGGACTTGACTGAAAAAAAATTTGGTAAGTACTGCTTTAAAGCAATTCAGTCAAACACACAGGTCTGGACCTAAAATCAAGCTCTTTTCAATTTGAACTTTCTTCGCTGATATGACTCACCCGTGGACACACCTCCTCGAGAGAGGAGAAGGATGTGACATAAGAATGTGCAATAGTCCCTGCCACTGGAATTCCAAAAAGACGCCCAGCCAGAGCATTGCTTGTTAAGTCAAAACCTATAACCAAGGAGAAAAATGCAAAGTGCATGTGGTTCATCAACCTTATACAATAACAGATTTTATGCTCTCAGTGATTTTTTGTCTTTCTGTTTATCACATCATTTTGTGTAAACTCTAAAGACTATTATGCTAAATTTCCAGAAGATTTATAAAAGAATTAAGACAACTATATACTACAATTTGGTAACTACTGAAAATTGGTGCAAATTTGAAATATCCTCCAAGAGTGTACTACAGTGTATATACCTCCAATATATGTGTAGCGAGAAGCAGTCAGGCCTCCATCGGGTCCTTGAGCTCTCCTCAACCCCATCTCCATGAGTCGCCTCCTGGGTCCTGCAGCTAGACGAAACCGTGCAGCATTGGTGCACACCAGACTGACAGTACACAAGGAGTCAGTGAGTATTGTATAAACATGTATAACATTAAACATTAGTACACAAATACTGTTTGGTTTATTTGAACAGCATTTAATTGTAAAATTATTATTGATTTGCTTTCTAATCTTTACACTTTACACTCATACAGAAGGAGAAAATTACCTGGCATAGTTGACCAGACAAAGAAGACTGGTTTCCAGCAGCTGAACAACAGCAAGTGGACCAGACACCTCCATAAGAGGAACCTACATAACAGCATATAATGGGTCACTATTTCCTTTTTCACTCTTTTACCATAAGAAGTTTAACAGAGTGACTGTGAGTTTTTCACATACCCTGGCAAAAACAACGGTCCCCTCAGCTACTGCATTGACCGACACAGCGGACGAGTCGATCCCTTTGAGGTAGGTGAAGAAGTCTGGGTGTGTGTTTGAGGGTAGCACACTACGCAGATACTCCACATCTGTATAAAACATAAACAAATGTTAACATGTGTAAAGATCAATTTCTGCTTTCATGAGGGGTGTTCGGCTCAAACAGGGACTCCTGATTGGGCAGAATAACAGAACACACTAAGGAGAGTAAACACACTTTTTAGTTCTCTATATAATTCCGTGCTACACAAATGCACTTTCCAGTGTTTCACTAGTGCTTGAAAACCATCAAGGTGGAAAGATATCTTAGTACGCCGTAGCCATGATAGAACTGCCTGCCTCATGTCTGAAACGCTGGCCTCCCAGGAACTCCTTTAATGGCCGAAACATGTGGAAATGTCTAGGAGTGAGGTTAGGACTGTTATGGGGAGGTGGCAATAACTCCCAGTCAAGTTCCTGCAATGTGCAAGTGGTGTTGGTGAATGTTTGCACGTACAGTTCCCACTGATAGATGCGTCTCTTCCATGAGTTGGCGAGAACATATCTGTCGATTTTCAAGGATCAGGTCGAATGTTCACAGGGACCAACTGCACTGGGCTCTGAGTCACCTCGGCCGAGATCATCATTCACAGACATACTTTACAACGTTTGCACCATTACTGTGGCTAAGAATCTCATCTTCTGTAAATGTCAATTGCTTTTATGCCTCCATTCATAAGAAATTTCATCATAAGTCCTGGTGTAATTAGAAAACCCTTCATGTGGGTGTGTGTACATATATTAACGGCTTACCAATAAATCTAAAAGGTAATATCAATCCTAAAGTACCTTTATTGGTAAAGACAGATTAACATTTGCCCAAGATTGAGAATCCCCCCCCCCCTCCTGTTTTTTCCACAACAGAATTCACTGCAATCTCTAATAGAACATGCTCCCTGTAGGAATTTGGGAATGTTCTTCTCATGCTTGCTCTCAGTCAGTCTTTCCCCAATGACTTCCATGTGCATGAAAACTTTGTAAACTTTACAGCTTTAATTATTTGTGGACGTTGACTCGCTGTGCTTTGGTGTAAACAGACTCAAGGAGTGAATCAGGTTTCATCACAGAGACTAAAGGTCACATATTTGTTGACTTGCTTAATCATCTGTAGCACTTTATACATGGTCATAGGGGGTGGGGGGACCTATTCCAAAAGAGTTATGGCAAGAGGTGATGTACATTCTGGAGTAGGTCCACACATGGCATGTTTGGGAATGTCCTAAAATCTCCTGGGATGGGCTCCAGTCATAGTGCTAACCACTAAGCCAAGCTCATCCAGGAACCTCTGTAATCCAACTACTGTAGGTACCATGGAGGCCAATGGTGACCATTGTATTTATTCCCATTTGTACAACAGTAGTGTGCATGGGGAAAACATACAAACGGCATGCACAACAGTGCTAACCTAAACGCCACCATGACGCCTATATTCACTCATAAGATAAAATAGATTTTATAGCTACACTATATATACAGTACTATATACATATGCAAATATGTGTATACACTATATATATATATATATATATATATATATATACACATACACACACACACATACATACATACATACGTATATATGTATATAGTACTGTGTATACAGTATAGCTATAAATATCTATTATATATGTATATATTTAAACATATATAGTACTATATACACTATAGTATATTATATATACACTATAGTTATTTTATTTTACTTTATTTTATTTTAATTTATTTTATTTTACTTAGCACAGTATATTTTACTAGTTAATTTCATGTTTCTTTGTATATATACATATTATATACAATATTATATACAAAATATAATATTTCATACAATATTTCTTTGTACTGCAATATATCTTTATTTACTGCAATATATCTTTATTTTTACTTGTACAGTATATTTTACCAGTTAACTTTATTTTCTACCGTATTTCCTTTATTCATATTTATTTCTTATGTGTAAGCTTTTATTTTAAGGTCACTGGTAGTCGAAAAAGCATTTCACTGCATATCGTACTGTGTATGAGACAAATAAAATTTGAATAGTATATATACACTATAGTACAATATTTAGTATAGTACTGTATATATGGGTAGCTATAAATATATATTTATTACATAGGCTATATATATATATATATATATATATATATATATATATATATATATATATGTGTGTGTGTGTGTGTGTGTGTATACATACATATACACACACTCACATCTCTCTCCACACACACACACACACATATATATGGACTCGTTAGAAAACTTCATTAGTGTTCAACTTCAAGTGTGTGTGTGTGTGTGTGTGTGTGTGTGTGCTGACATTCAAAGGTATGAACGGGTGAACGGGGTTGTAAGGGCGTCTATTGCGCAACATTTCAGCAGCCACACACACACACACACAGTAGACCTCAGTGTGCAGCTCTGTCTCATTAAATCAGCTTTCTCATCTGCACCACCACTAACCTTCATCCGTGAAACGAAAGTCGCGCAGAAACTGCAAACAGTCGCTCAGCCCTGCGAACAGTGTGAATCCTCCGTCGAACGGATTGTCCCGGAAAAAGATCTCGAACACGGCGTGTTGCGTGTCCCTGCCCGCTCGCCAGTACGCGTACGCCATGGTGAACTGGTACAGGTCCGTGAGCAGCGGTGGCACTCTCTGGTAGGCAGAGGGCTCCGTGGTGGCACGGGGATCACCCGCCAGTGACGCCATGTTCGCTTGACGAAGTCCTCACTTACTTCGGGATAGTAAGTTATTCCACGCCTCCGGCCGGAAGCGTCACTGCCCTCCACGGAGCGATCGGCATTTACACGTGAAGTGTCGTAACTCGACGTGCAGCCTGTGCAGCCCCGGGCCAACGTGTTTCCATTTAGCGTATACTGCCAAGCCTGGAAATGTAAAGGCACGTGCCCTAAAGTTCTTATTCCGGGAACACTTTACACAGTTCCCCTTGAAGTGTTTTAAACGTGACATTGTTCATGAACGTTGTTTTTTCAACTGCTTCCACTGGGGGTCGCCACAGCACAGCATTTTGATTCCGACACAGGTTTTATAACACCTTATTGAAAAATTGCTACCATAGCCTGAATTAGTAGATTTGCACTAGCTTTTTTTTTTAAGCTAAATTCTAACAGTATATAACAGTAAGTGGAACATGCGTTAATAATTTATTGTAATATACACATAATACATAACATTATGATCACCTGCCTAATATTGAGTAGGCCCCCCCTTTTGCCATCAGCAGTGATGCACTGTTTGTTCTGTTACCTTACTATTACAACAAGCATTAACCTTTTCATCAATATGATCTACACTAGCTCTTCTATTCTATTGGACAACACAGGCCAGCCTTCACTCCCCATGTGCATCAGTGGGCCTTGGCCACTCATGACCCTGTTGCCAGTTTACAGGCTTCGTTGTATTACTTTTGGTAGGTCCTGACTACTCCAGACCATGAACATCCCAAAAGAGCTGAAGTTTCAGACCCAGACCTACAGCCTATCACAATCTGGCCCTTGTCAATGTCATTCAGATCCTTATGTTTGCCCATTTTTCCTGCTTCCAACAAATCAACATCAAGTAGAAAGGCACACTTGCTGCTTAATATATCCCAGTCACTTCTATAAGAATGGAAGGATTTTTTTTTTTTTTTCAAATTTCAAAATAGCAGTTTTAACAATGGTCATTGTCACAGCTTTACAGAATCAAAAGAAAATGAGAAAAATCAGTATGAAGTGTTTGAGAAATCATGTATAAACCATAATGATCAGATTGTTCATTTTTCCAAGCCAGGAGTGACATTGGCAAGGAAAAACTCCCTGAGATGGCAAAGGGAAGAAACCTTGACAGGAACCAGACTCAAAAGGGAACCTCTCCTCATTTGGGTGATAACAGATAGCAGGAATTGTTTTGCAGTTATACTCAGTGTTGGGCAGCTGGAAGGAAAATATAATGTTTCAGTTAGTATGGGGTCCACTTTCATTATTAGAGGCTCAGGTTCAAAATTGTGGGGAAGTTTTAGAGGAACATTAACTGCCAGCCTGTATATCATTCTTTAGTAAGTTTAGTAGGAAAAAAAATTTAAAGTGAGGGCAGATTAGATGGCCCCAGGCCTGGACTGACCATAGGGCATGCAATGCCCGGTGGGCCGATGCACATTTTGGGGCCAGGGCTGTCAGTCATAATTTAATATTTTTAATAAAGTTTATTAGGCCAATTTATTTATTACCGCAACGGTAGAGTATCTGAGACACGAATCGCGGCCTATTGGTTGACTGTCTTAAAGGACATTGAGCTAGACCAATGAAATCTCAGGCCACGCCCTGCATCCCTCCTGGCCAGCCCTCATCTCCCCTTGACAAAATCTGCTATTTAGAGTTCGACCGGAGTTTGAGATGAGTCTGTCTATAACAATGGATAAACCAGAAAAATAGAGAAAAGAGCAAGGGGGGTGCAGAGAAGCTGCGGGAGAAAAGACGCAAAAGCCTACAAGTGGAAGCAGCAAAATGTGCGAAAATCACAGAAATGTTTGCCACCACCACACGTTCAATTGCAGCTGCTGGTGTAGGGCCATCAACATCTAGCAACAGTGCAGAGGCAGTCCAGAGTGCTCAGGCTGCTGGAGCGGCACAAGAGAGTGTACAACAGAGTAACGTCAACATTAGCTACACAGATAAGGAAGGAGTAGTTATTAAAATTGATTTGAAGGAGGAGAAGGAGGTGGTGAGATACGTGACCCAGCAGGGACAGATTGAGGAAGGCTTCAGAATAGCTACGAGTCTGGTAAGAAGTAGCCGCAATGTTGGCAGAGTGAAGGGAGGGACAGTTATGTAGGAAAGACAGAGGGCTTTTTGTGGTGTGTGTGTGTGTGTGTGTCACTCGTGCATTTGAGTGTTTGTCGACAACCTGCACCACTAGCCTACTGTACTAGCCTGCTGCTACTTGCAAATGAACCGTCTGCCAATTAGGGGCTAGGCTACATTGCCATCCACATCAAATTAACGAGTGGTCTTACGTCTGTCACGATTGATTGAAATTGTTGTCAATCTTCACGCAGTACAACAAATAAACCCCCAGAGCTATATAAATGACATGGCTAACTATCGGATTTCTAAGTAGACACAGGTAGGCATACACACACGCAGAATGATGATAGCCCATGGAATTAACAATGAAAATATTAAGTGTAGCCTACATCTTCACTAAATAGTAAGCTATGTGGAGGATTTGTACGCTAACACTGTGCAAATGCTCAAATTATTGCAGTCAGACTCAAAAACATTTAATAGTAGTTTTGTGCAGAATTTCATCATTGCTAGGTTGGAGGTCACTCACGTGTGTGTGTGTGTGTGTGTGTGTGTGTGTGTGTGTGAGAGTGAGAGAGAGAGAGAGAGAGAGCGAGAGAGAGAATTGCTAATAAAAGACTGTATGATAACAATATTAAGAATTAAGAATAACTCACGTGTGTGTGTGTGAGAGAGAGAGAGAGAGCGAGAGAGAGAATTGATAAAAGACTGTATAATAACAATATTAAGAATTAAGAATCTTTTTTTTAATCAAAGTTATTCACTTCCATGCAGGTTACTGTGGTTTAATGTTTGAAACAAAACTGCCTCAGCATATTGTTTAAATAATCATGGTGGGCCGCTATGGCCAAAAATGCCAGGGCCGTTTTTTGGTCCCAGTCTCCAGCCCTGGATGGCCCTGTTGGCAAGATTGCTTGATGTTGTGGTAAGATTTGAGGGAAAGGTGACAAAAAAAATGCAAACATGTGAAAACTCATCAGTGGGCAACTTGGGGAAGTAAAATATGGGAGAGTTTAAGGAAATGGAAACTTGCTAAGAGGATGTAATACTAAAATGAAGGTGGAGAAGATAAGGGTGATGAACAACTCAAAGTGGGGTAAAAAGCGTTGTGGAGAAGAGGTTTTATTGATTGCAAGGGGGTGATTTCAGTGAAAAAGAATGACAGAAAAAAAGGAGAAAACAAAGAAGACTTATATCATCTTGACATCAATTGAGCAATCAGTCCTTCTATAGAAAGCATACTTGTTATCACAGGCATGTGGCCAAATAGCACAAATAAAAGAGATGTTCTGGTTGTGGTGGGGTTCATGAATATGGGAAATGCAGAGAATGTAAAGCTCCGGACGGGTTCGGAAATTACGAACACGGAGTTTGAGAAGAACTCAAACTGTTGTAGTAATGGGTCGTTCATGAACGATTCGTTCTTTTTGAACGAGTAGTCTCGGAGAACGATTCGTTCATGTTCTACTGGGCGCGCATGCGCAAATCATCGCAAAACCCCCGTAGGTTATGTACTGTACAGGAAACAGAACTGAGTGATTCGTCCTCAATGACTCTTCTACTCCGAGTCGTTCGTTCCTTTGTCACGTGACCCCCATAGACGCTATGCAATAGATTCAAAAGGACGAATTATTTATTGTTTATTATAATATGTCCTTAGCTGCATTGTAATATTTTATTTACTGAAACTATAGACAAAATTTGTTTGTGTAGACGCATTGGGGGTATTTTTTGTTGAAAATGCAACATTTTTATTTTTTATCAAAAGAACGAAATAAAAAAAAGATTCAAAGAATCGAGTTACAAAAATGATTTAAACTTCCCATCACTACTGTGGTGCAGTGTTGCCAACTTAGCGACTTTGTCGCTATATTTAGCGACGTTTCAAATCCCTCTAGCGACAATTTTTTTAAAAAGCGACTAGCGACAAATCTGGCGACTTTTTCTTGTGTTACTGGAGACTTTTGGAGACTCTGATGTGTCTGTACTGACTCTTCTCAACTTGCCACAGCAGCTGCCCCCGCCGGCCCCTCCCCCGCCCCAAAGCACTCACAGACAGGCCTGTCCTCTCGCAGGAGCCTCCCCCCCCCAACTGCAGTTACAGCAGGAGATGCTCACTCCTACGAGTCTTGACTGCAAATTAATTGCCCATGCGCGAATCCGCCGTTAAGTGATCCCGCCTTGACGACTTTTTTTTTTTTTTTTTTTTAAAGCGCCTAGTGACAAATCTAGCAACTTTTGAACAAACCTTAGCAAGTTTACAAATGTCGCCAATACTGTCCTGTAAGCACGAGGTCTTGCTTTCCCGGTACAGTTACTCATCTCCCTGTGTCTGCTCTGATCAGTGAGCGCGAGCTCCGGCTGAAAGGAGCAGCATATTCCCGTGACTGTACAGCAGCTAACATGAATGTGAATGAGCTGCACATGTGCAAACGGTGTTGCAACGGACCTATCACTTACCTGTTTCTCCTTTGCTTGAAATAAAACTATTTAATTTGACCATTTTCTTTTTTTTTCTTTTTTTTTTTCTTCCGACGCACTTATATTACTCACTGTTACAAAGCTTAAGTACATAATTATATTGCACACATGCAGTATTGCCAACTTAGCGACTTTGTCGCTATATTTAGCGACTTTTCAAATCCCTCTAGCGACAATTATTTTAAAAAGCGACTAGCGACAAATCTGGCGACTTTTTCTTGTGTTACTGGAGACATTTGGAGACTCTGATGTGTCTGTACTGACTCTTCTCAACTTGCCACAGCAGCTGCCGCCGCTGGCCCCTCCCCCGTCCCAAAGCACTCACAGACAGGCCTGTCCTCTTGCAGGAGTCCCCCCCGCTGCAGTTACAGCAGGAGATGCTCACTCCTACGAGTCTCGACTGCAAATGAATTGACCATGCGCGAATCCGCCGTTAAGTGATCCCGCCCTGGCTTGTAAGCGGGATGTAAATTTAAAATATCCTGTTCCGATGCATATTAAAAATGTTTTTTGTCTAAAATAAATTAGTGCACAAGAATAAATCGCTGCATTTGACTCAAACAGCCTCATTACTTACCTCATCCACTGTGTGTGTGTGCTTTTCTGTGACTTTACCTCATCCACTGTGTGTGTGCTTTGTCTTAATATAAACATATAGCTCGCTAGTTTATCATGTCTCAGTCAAAACTATACTCTCAGAAATTCAGAAAGGAGTGGGAATCAAATCCTGAATTCAACGGATGGTTGAAGCCTTTTATTGGAGATAATACACGGGCATACTGTCTGTATTGCAAGACTAATTTTTATGCCAAACTTTGCGATATAAAAAAACACGTCAACAATAGTTTCACACAAAGCAAACTGCCATTTATGGTAAAAAAAAAAAGCCTGAAAGCCACCATGGCATTAGTTATCGCTGAACACTGTTCTATGCTGGCATGTAATCACATTGGAGAAGCATGTAAAGCTGCTTTTTTACACTGTGCAGCGTGCATTATGCAAATTACGTGATGACATCATCTAGCGACTTTTTAGCGACTTCTACGACAGCCAATAGCTACTTTCCTTACTGACGAGTTGGCAACACTGCTGTGGTGCCGCTGTACTCCGGCGGGTCGGTCCCGGGGAAGCGGAGATGCGGTGGACTCTCCACGCGATACTTAGTGATAATCCGAGTATGGGGGAAGATGAGACATGAACTAGTCTCCTGTACACATTCTTCACTCACTGGTATGCGCCGTCGCGGTCCTTTTATAGTGAGCAGTCGACAGGTGGACGGTGTATGATTCGTCCTCGCTAATACCGGTGAGACGCGGCGCCCCGCCCCTTTTTGTGCTTTAGTGCTGTCCTAAGTGCTATCTGAGTTCCCTTTGTGCTTTCCCCAAGATGAGCGAGAAGGTGTTGTCCTACAATGTGCACTGGGCTTCAGCTCGTCGCCACCAGAGCAGGATGTTCTTATTGTGGAGGTGATCACAGTGTAGGTTATAGGGGGTGTGATGTTTAAAAAAAAAAAAAAAAAAAGAGGTACAGGCGCTAGAGACAGAATTTAGCAGAACAGAAATAAACGAAACAGAATAAGGAGTGAGCGAGTGAGTGTAAAAAAAGGGCAATTTATGATTCAAACAAAGCATGTTTTAAGATTTTCAAAACATTTATATTAGGAATGATATATGACGTATAAACTCAAATCTAAATTTCACAGGATTCAGGTTATTGTAACAACTGCTGAGTGTCATTTAGATATAAACCACTACCTCTTCTGTGTATCCTGTACAGGTTTGTGGGAGGCATAGAGCCTATCCCAGGAAACTCAATGTATGAGGCAAGGTACACCCACACCACCGCAGGACACACATGCACATACACACTCACATACTACAGCATGTCTTTGGATGGTGGGAGGAAACCGAAGTACCCAGAGGAAACCTGCCAGGTATGGGGAGAATATGCTAACTTTCCTTCACTCACACAGTCCTGAAGGACTAATCAAACCCTCCACCCTCAAGCTCATTTTGGTCACTATTAATAATTTTAGTTTTTTAAGACAATAATAAACAACTTTTTAAGCAGTTTATATTTTAGACTTGAGAGAAACCTGACATAGTGTGTATTTAAGAACCCTGGATAAAACCATTTGGATTTTTTTAATGGTTCTGATATGTATGTATATATGGTGCAGAGTGCAAACATGGACTCCTGCTGGACTAACTTTTTTCTTTTCACAGACATGAGGACTCCTGACTGAATCCTGACTGATATGGTTCATGTATGCAAATGTGTCAGTATAGGATATAATACACAGGTTGGTGATTTTGCAGAAGAAATTAGTGAAATTAGTTCATTCTCTTCAAGGGGAGTAAAGTATTCTAGGTTCTGTTCTGATGTGGTTAGTTTATTATCTACATCAATTAAGTTGTCTGGTCTCAATAGTCAGATTATTACTGTATATAACTGCAGCCAGTTAGCAGAGGCTGGTGTATGTAGCTGTATGCAAGAGGACTAACTTCATTTAATGCTAGATACTCATAGTGTTTAATCCAGATTAAACACAGTATATCAATTCTGATCTATGATTTACATATCTGATTATGAGTTTCAATAACAGTAAGCATGTTGGATGTAATAAATCTAATATTTAACAGTCCTAGCTTCAGATCAAAGGTGCTGGCTGTGGTCTCTATATTAATTAAATTACTAAAATAGACTTTGTGGGTGTCTCAGTATGGTGAACCCTGAGTGACGACTGTGCAGCTAGCAGACCGTTGGTTTCGTACCGTTTATTCGTCTGGCCTATTTATCCCTGGCCTGGGCTCTGGGTAGTCACCGATTAACTAGGCCTGTTCTAAGTCTATGCTATACTAAATTATCCCAATCTTCTCAGTACCTGTAAACTACAGACCAAATTCCCTGATATCACATGTATATAAATTAATAGAACTTATAATAAATGAGAGGTTAGTGGGAATCGGAGGGAAACTTTGATTAAGTGGGTTACTGTATGAGGTTACCAAATGAAAAAAAAGTGATAATGTCTTGCAGGATTGGAGCCGGAAGATGGTATTGACTCTCTGAGACAGATTAAAGTAGCTCTTAAAGGATTAACCTTTGATTATAACAGTATTGTATATGGACCAGGAGCAAAATCCGTGTAAAAAGACCTGGATATTATGCAAGCTTAGCCTCTGACCACAAACAGCTGTGGCCAATTAGGTGGGATACTGGATGCATGCTAAGAGAAGTAGGGGACAATTTTGTCTGAAAAGTAGATCAACTGGTAAAAGATATAGGATTGTATACTATACAGTTTGATGTAGCTGTTTTTAAGAACAATACTGGATTTCTTTAAAATCATTAAATAACAGATATGGCATTAGGTAATAAGATTAACAGCAGTCAGTTGTTATTTGTAAGACACAAAGGTCAGCTGCTCAGGCACAGTTCTTGCAAAAACAGTATTATCAAGTGCATTTGCTAAACCCATCAAGCACCATGAAACTGGCTTTTGTGAAGACATTGCAAGGAAATCAAGACAAAAACTTACCTTTGCTGCAGAGAAGAAGTTTATTTAGAGTTACCAGTCTCAAAAATTACCAAATAACAAACAGCACTTCAGATTAGAGCCGTTATAAAGGATTTACAGAGCATGAAGTAGCAGACACAATATCAACTGTTCGGAGAGAGTATTGCACACTTTGGATGCAGATGAAATCAAAATAAGGAAAGACTATTTAGACTGATAGTGTAGATCTGGAACTGTTTAAAATTAAACACTTTGCCAGCTTACTCATTAAATAGTATACAGTAGCTATAGGGATTGGAAATGTAATGATTGTGTTCAGATTTTTTACAGAGGGATCAAAGAAAGTGTAAACAGAGGCCACAGGATCTGCAGTTGCTGTGTCTAGCTATACATAATGGGAATTAACAAGATAACATCGGTTTGTTTGAATGGCATGTCAAATCTGTGGCATGAGAATGAACTTAACAGGTAATTAAAAAATAACATTTTGCAAAATATGATTCTCTGTCCGCTCTTGCAAGAAATAAGACCGTTACAGCCATGGGTCATCAAAATCTGGTTTAGGAATTATTTTCATGCAGGTTCCAGCACATTCAGGTATCCTGGGAAATGAGAGAGCAGCCAAATTAGTCAAAAAAGGAACTAAAAAAAACAATGTTGGTCAGAATCAGGGGAAGTATGGAGAAAGGAAAAACAACATTGGCAACAGCATTGTCATTTACATTTATTCCAAAACAGAGATGTGTGTAGAGGTTGGGGAAAAATCGAAAAGAGCTAGTAATAATAAGCAGGATGAGAAGGTCGCCATGTTCAGTTAACAGGAAACTTTCCATCACAGGAAAACATCCAACACTTCATTGAGATCAGTGTCATGAAGAGACTACTGCACGTACACTTGTCATGCAGGAAATTTGCACAGGAAAGACAAGAACTGATGACACAATTACAGGAAATATGGAGGGTAGGGGACAATGGTTAGAGTGTGAAGAGAATGTGGAAATGTAGTTTAAGAGAGGACATTTTTATTTAATTATTTATTTTCATTCATTCATTTTATTTACTGAAGACTTAACTAGAAATTCATCTTAAATGTGACGAAACACTGAGGGAGAATGAAAGCTGAAGGTTGTGGAAATGCAACATTGTGGATGCCAACCACCATCAAAAGAAGAAGATAAAAAACAACAAGAACATTAACAATAACATTCAGACTATCGATTTTGTTACTATAAAAAATAATATAAAAAAAACCCAGATACACAAAAACAAATTACATCCAAAATATAATGTTAAACAAAACATAACATTATTAATTAATTAATTAATTAATTAATTAATTAATTAATTACATTTGTAGTGTAAATTCCTTGTTCCTTTTAGCAGACAAATTGGCAAATTATGAGCATTTATTTCTAGAAATAAGCAAAATGATCGGAAACCATTTCACAAAATTTATGCTTTAAAATATTACCTTATGCTTGGTATGAGGCAAATTTTTTTAGATTTAGTTTATTGTTTATTTTTTAATTAAAAAAATTTATGATTAAAGATAATTTTATGGGTTATTCTCTAATTAAGTAGTGGAGACAAAAGTAGCACATAAAAATAGAAGTTTATACACAAATGTTAAAAGTCAGACGTTTTAGGGAAATCTGTTTTATAATTTTCCAAATTTGCATAGAGTAAGTATAGAAACTTATAATCTGTTATTAAAAAAAGAGTCAGTGGGAGAAAGATGGGGGATTTACAGGTATGCTCATAGTCTCACAATCACGTAATAGATAAGGTAATATATAGTTTGTGCAAAGCACTAAAATAGGCCAAAACAGGCACCAAGTCATCCCCACCGTCAACAAACCTGAGTGACCTCAAATTTTATGCACATGAGACACTTAGCCTGTACCTTTAATATTTAAAAAAGGCATAAATCAATAAATAAATAAATGTTTTCAGCCTAGTCCTATTTACTGAGACTGTATCAGAAACACAAACTGAAAGGCCATGCCATAGCGTAGTTTTCATTATACAAGGCACCAAAAATAGCCTACAGCTTTTGATTGAAATAGGCATGCAGATAATAAAATATTAGCAGTTCACTAAAATAGTATAGTACAGTTTAAATCATTAATTATACTTTAAAGTCAATTGATTAATGTAGCATAATGTAGTTTAATAAGCTATTCTTTCATAGCATTATCATATTGTTGTTAATTACTTAATTGAATCCAATCTGATTGGACAAGAGACATTCCATGAGTAGTTATATAGAGCATAACAGCACTGGGACATTTAACTACAGTATATGTATCTCTAAACGTGACAGGTGTTCTTACTCACTCATCTTCTATACTGCTTTATCCTGGATTCAGGGTCGCGGAGACTTGGAGCCTATCCCAGGAGACATAGGGCATAAGGCAGGGTACACCCTGGTGCCAATCTATCGTAGGGCACACACACACATACACACACTATGGGCAATTTGGGAATGCCAGTTAGCCTAACCTGCATATCTTTGGACTGTGGGAGGAAACCCACCAAGCACGGGCAACTCCATGCGCACGGAGGCGAAATTGAGCCTAGCTGGGAATCGAACCCGGACACTGGAGGTGCAAGGTGACAGTGCTAACCACTACACCACCGTGCCGACTGACAGGTGTTCTACCAATTGGTAGTTACACTGTCAGTCGTCATCATGTGTGGAAGTAGGTCGGTACAACCCGCGGTTGGGAAAAGGGAGAGGATAGCTGCCTGCTAAAACTCCTATTCAAAACCAGACACTTTCAGCAACAAAAAAAATCTGATAATGTTTTGCTATTTTAGACAGCACTTTGTCTCCTTAGTAACTGCTAGTAGTCATTTTGAATTGCCACTGAATTGTGCATGTTGGTTTGTTCACAGATAATGAAAGCTACAAATCTTCTAACACAAGGCTGAATTCGAAATCCCTCTCTAATCCCTGATCAGGCGCCTTACATGGTATGTGGAAGCAAGGACTCTAACTAACACCATACATATCATACTAGCATTTTATTTTATGCTATTGTGGAATTAAACTCTGCAAGTGAATAAAGTGAATCTTGTTAGATGATGTATAATAATGATGATGATACTGTCAAACAGCAGCAGCGTGACTCCTCCTTTCCTGTGGATTGAGTCTCTGATGAACATTTGTTTCTCTCAGGTGGAGTCAGCACATGTGCCTTTGACACTTCCATCTCCCTCTTCATGGACATGTTGGGTCTGACTTAGTCCTTTGCCATGGTGGCAATAATTTACAGTTGAGTTCCAGGAATATGCAAGCGGTGTTGGTGAATGATTATGTGTATTTATTATTATGTAAGTTGATTTTCAAGGATCGTGCATTCCACTTGCACAATTCTCCTTGCAGCTTGTGTATGTGGACTTCAAGTGTGCAAATGGGACTTCTGATATCCATTAAGTTACTTGGTGATTAACTTGTTTTGCTTTACATACAGTCCAATAAATTTTCATACAGCACAAAACAACATTAGTTTAAGCATTAGCTTGGTGGACCCAATAAATTGAATATGTTGAAAAAAGAGATTTCTGAGGATATGTATTTGATTTTAAAAGAGCAACAGGAGTGTATTGTAAAGCCATCTACATTACAGTATCTACAGTCATTGGATGGATGTTTTTACTACTAGTTAAAACACTGATTGTATGTATTCTTTTAAAAATAACGCATTGTTTTTAAAACATAAATTGTGGTCATTTGTGGTTAAGTTTACAGACAAAATCTTGGTAAAAGCCTGTAAATAGAGTCCTAGGCAATTATGTTGGACCTAGTCATTATTTTGGAATTGAAGATCAGGTACAGTCTAGCCATACTTTCTTTTTTTTCTCTTTTTTAGGTTTTGACACCATGACATCTTAAGTGAATTTCAAATGGTTTTTACTCTAGGTAGTACACAATAGTGTGCATGCGCGCACACCCACCCACACACACACACACACACACACACTATACATTATATACTGCCATAACATTCCATAAAAATGTCTCTGGTTTATTTTGAAATTTTAATGTGTAAACACTATAATGTATAACTTAAAAAACGAACTGGAAAAACATGGTAAAAGCATGATTTTATTTTATTTTTTTACCTCTTTTGCACCCATTTTGAATTCAATGCACTGGTGGTTAAGGTACAAATTTGGACTCCTTACAGTTATCTCAATGTAATGTTTATTCATATAATATCATTACATCAGTGGGACGGAACACTGTCACATTAGTTTGTGATATGCAATTTTGTCTAAATACAAAAACCTGTGTGTCGGCTTGCTGCCCTGGGTTGGGTATAATAACGAGATGTTTTATGTGTTCCTATAAGCTATTGTGTCATCCTCGCATCTCATCCTGTGCTGAATCTTTTGCCTTGTAGTGCTGTGATTAGCCTTTTTAACTGTCATGCAGCAGGTACTGCTTACTGTATATGAATGTGTGTACTGTATACCATATGTATGATATGGTGCTGCAAATGAATTAAACTGTAGTAACTGCCACATTATAGAGAAACCCTCAACAAAAAAAAGTCAAGAAGCTGCAAAGATTCAGCAAAAGAACATCTCTGGTGCTGCCCCTAACTGACGATTGCTGTGACGCAGTCATTCTGCATGTATGACTATGCCAGCACTGGCACGCCTCACTAAAAGCCTGTTGCATGCTTTTGTAATTACATTTCTTCAAAACACTTATGTCTGCCAAACATTATTACAATAAAACAGGTATGGTGTAAACTGTGCTTTAAGGTTTTTTTTACTAGAACTGTTTGTGTTGTCTACCATTATAAGAAAAATGTTGAGTGTTAAACATTGTGCTGTACAAAAAATATACAGTATATTGATTAATAAAGCTCATCAAACTTTTACCACTTACCACAAGTGAGCTAAGATGGCACAGCACATTATTTTACAGTAAAAATGTCTCTCAGTGTTTCTCAGTGTCCATATAAAACCCAAATGTGTTCAGCAGGACATAAATTAATGCCAGATGCAAATCAATTTCCTTTTTGTAAACAAAATATTTTTGTTTTTTATCTTTGTTTTTTTATCCTGTGTTGAATTCATAGATTATTTTAATCTATGTTATGAAAGACATAACATACAACACTGTTGGTTCATACATTCACTCATTGTTAATATGGTTATGCTATGATGCATTCTTTCGGTTGGCTAAAGAGTTTAATTTACAGTATAATATTACTAACAAACCTGTAATCTTCTCTTGACTGCTAAAATTTTTAACAGTGGTTTCATTAAAATCAAAAAGAAATATTTTTAATATTAGTAATCAAAGCAGACAAGTCTATGTAAAACTTACAACTTTTCCATCAGAAAACTTATTCCAATCATTTAAAATGATTATTTGGAAGATAACAATTAATAGAATTTGAACATTTGGATTTTATTCTGCTTAACCTTTAAAGTTACATTTGCAAAAAGTTAAGGAGTTACTGTAATTATAAGGAGTTAGAAATATTAGATAACCCACATACAAAACCAGTCAAGAATGCACTTTTAATAAGAAAACACCTGATTCCATTGTGATCTTACTTCTAAGTCATTCCAAATGGCTTCTGAACAGTTTGTGCTCGTAGTCTATAAAGAAGTATTATTTTAAGCATTAATTAGTATTATTCTTAATACTTTTAATTTAATCCAAGCTACAAAGCTAACTAGTTTTTAACACAAGGCTTAATCCCAGATCCCTCTCTATCCACTGATTAAGGGCACTACTTGGTGTGTGAAACAAAGGCTAGCACACTAGCTTACCATTTTACGCTATTTTGGATTAAAACCTTGCAAGTTAGCTGACATTCTAAAGCTGAATAAGTGAAAATATAAGGTTAATCTTGTAAGTTTATTAGGACTATGCACCACCCCCATGGTTTATTTCCCTCACCTTTTGGTTTACTTTCCAGCTTGTTGATTACTCTGTCAGTTGGTTGCCAGCACCGGCAGAAAAAAAATCAACCCCCTAATGCGAAAGTTAGCTGATGGTTTAAAGCAGAATAAATAAAAATATAAATGTAATCTTGTAAGTTTCTCTGGACTGTCCCACTTTTTTTCTAGTCACCTTTTGGCCACACAGTGGGGTAGCTCAGTGGTATGTTTCTTCCCTGCCATGCAGAAGGCCTGGGTTCAATTTCCAGCCAATGGCCAAACCTCAGAATAGAGTAAGAGTCCCAATCCTGGATAAAATTGGCGGGTTGTGTCAGAAAGGGCGTAAAACCTGTGCCAAGTTGTCGTGTGGATCATATACTTGACATGAGCAGCCAAAAGACCAATAATAACCTTTTGGCTACATGGTAACAGTAAGAATTTAAAAATAATTTCACTTCATGTTTCACTGCCAGTCATGGTCAGTTAGTCCTGACAGTCAGAAGGATATGCGTTGGCGGCGCAAAAGAACTAGAACAAGGAAATCATAAACTCTTTATGATAAATGGTGTTTGTGGAAATATTGTATAAAAGCAACCTCACACATTGATGTTGTCCTGACTATATTTTTGTCTTGTGTCTAAAAGCCATGCTGATATTCCACACAACAGCACTCCCTCTGGTGTGATATGATGTGCTTAATTGAATAGTGAATAAATATTACACAGATTCTGTAGCTAATGTATTAAACATTAAGGCCTAAATCTAAGATGATACAGGATGTCCCAAATACGTGTAATAAAAATAGTTTTTGTGGGTTGTGTCAAAAGAATAGAATATCATATAAACATTTTACATTTAAATATAGGTAGATGTATTGTGCTACTTTGCCTATATATATATATATAATAAAAGGAAGAAACTTATGGCTAATTAATTGTAAGGTTACCAAAAAAAGTTGTATCAATAAAGCAAAGTAGCAAAATACATCTACCTATATTTAAATGTAAAATGTTTATATGAGATATATATATATATATATATATATATATATATATATATATATATATTTATTTATTTATTTTTACAGTTTTTTTTATACCATAGATACCCCTATTGTTACACTTAACCCCACAATTACACTTCTTTTTCTACAATCCTTTTTCTGTGTGACTTTAGTATAGGATGTACATTTCTGTTTTCAGGTGTAACCAGTGCGTGACACCGAATGCAATTCAAAGTAGAATAAATAAATACAACACGATGAAAAAAGTGCATTCGAAACGCACATGTCATTGTCTTTTTTAAGCCGGTCCCAGTAAGCGCTTATTTGTAGCGCGCTCCGACACTCCGCGCTAAAAGCGTCATGTGAGGTCAGAGAGTAGGAATTCCGCCTTTAGCTCAGCATTAAGCCACAATACGGCGCTACACACACACACACACACACGCGGGACGCATATACAACTTTCGTTTCTTGGTGACTTGATCCACATTTTACGCGTCTCCGAAAAAGAAAAAACCCCTAAGTCGGGGAAGTCGGGCGCATGGAGTTGTAATTTCCGTCATAACCCGGGACGGACTGGTAGGACGACGTGCCTTTTCGCGTGGTTTAACCAGAAGGACACCCGCAGGGTTTTTTTTTTTTTGGCTGCTTAACGTGATCTGTAGTTGGACCTTTGGATTTTGGCTTTCTTGCTTCCTTTAACTTCCCGAGATCAGCACAGATTGTTTCTTTCTCCCTCTGTGTGTGTGTGTGTGTCTCATGTCTGTGCTGATTGTGTCCTGGCACCATGTCACCCGGAGCGGAGAAAAGACTCGAGAATCAGCTCAGAATGCTGGAGTCCATGATCAGGGACCAGCGATCAGCACTCAACTTGGAGAGTTTGTTGGTAAGAAGAAATGTATTGCACAGGGATGTTGGTGATCTGTAGATAAAACAGTTTATGGTGACTTAGATGGTAATCGGGTCCCTGTTTCAAAGGTTAGAGAAAGTTATGAATCCTTCCGTGTGTTTGTGTATTTTGTATCCAAACTGCCTGGCGAAATGCCTGAAGGTTATCAGTCAGCCAGAACGCTGAAGTCAATGCGCATGGGCATGTTGTTGTTTCTCTGGAATTTTGCTCATAATGGTTTTACTTGAATTATTTAAAAGCACACCTTTCCCAACCAGGAGCTGTAAAGTAGATGCGCCTATAAAAAGCAATCAGTAGGCGTGCTAAGGTAATGAAGTGCATGTAGAAACACATCTATATATATATATATATACTCTCATCTATCTATCTATCTATCTATCTATCTATCTATCTATCACTCAGGAGTGTAATTTATGATTGAGCCCGTATTAAGTCCCAGACCCAAGGCTGTATTACAGAGTTTTTATTAATATATGTGTATGCTCTTTAGAGCCTTTAACACCCTTTAACAGCGTATGCCTTTCGGGAGCCTAGAGCTAAACACACACAAAAAAAGGACAGACACAAAGAGAAAAATCTTCAAACCAGTCTAACAGGGCTTTCTTTACCACTACCCCTATGAAATATCACAGCTACTGTACAGTCCGCATCTTAGATTACAAGACATTTGAAAACTTGAAAACAGATTAAAAAAAAAACTAAACAAACCCCAAAACACTGTTTAATTTAATAATAGAGTAAAATCAAACAAAAATAATAATAAAAATAATAAAAATAGGATCCAGTTATTATTACTGTAAAAAAAGGAAAAAAAAAAAAGGAGAAATCACAGGTTAAAGGGCTAGTCGGGTGGTTTCAGGTCTTATCTACTTTTTTCTGATATGATCACTATGTGTGAAGGAACACACCCTTCTCCTCAAGAATGTGCCTGTCCTGGATTGCTCTATTTGCAATCAGTGTCTGTTTGCATTTAAAAAGCAAACTAAAAAGCGGTTTTGAGGTCCTGAGAGTACCTCTGTCCTGCACATTTTTCTTGTTTTCCTTGCTCACATATGGTAACATTAGCTTATTGACAATCCCTTCCTGAACTTAATGTAGGGAAAACGTTAAAATGTGCATGTCATTGTTACTTTATACAACTTTAGCAGATGATTAAAAAGCGTTGTTCCACCATAATTATCCCCCAGAGCTGTTCCTTTGAAGCACTGTGGAAACAGGAGAACTTGCAGATCAAGGCTTTTTCTTCTGGAACCAAGAAAATGTTTTTTAGTTAACACCTCCAGTCAGTCAGTCAAATGATCCGTAATATGCCACTAGGCTTGGTATGTGAAATATGTTGACATTTAATGATACAGCAAAAAGTTTTCTCTGTGAATGTTCTGCACTAAAAGTGGACTATCCATACGAACATTTATATTTATCTCCTTTGCTGATACTAACCTCACTGCATAACCTTATAAATATTCTCATTATACACAATAATAGCTACCCATTAGCAGCCGCTGGGATTATTGTGTGATATATTTCGGGTGTGTGCGTCACCAAAACATGACAGCAGAGATTTAGCAACTGGTGTTTCTGATGCCTCATGCTAGCTCAGGTTAATATAAATGCAAGGTGCCTCAAAACACGTTATTAGCGTTTAGCTAATGCTTACTAATAGTGTTTAAACACTACTCTGAGTACCATCATATTTACACTCATATAAAGACCCAAATGATGGCTCAGTCAGAATATAAATGCTTACACATCTACATTCAATTAAAATTAGAGATTAACTTAAAAAAAAAAAAACTTCTGTTTGATTGCAATAAGTACACACTTCATTCCATAGTCTGTTAAAAGGAAAATATTTACTGTATACAATTCTGTAGCACTTTACTTTGACTGGTCATCAAATTACCTGGCATATATTCTCTCCGTGAGGTGATTTGCTTTGCAACACATTTTGACCACCATTGTGGTTATATGAAAAAAAAAAAATGAAAATGAGTTTGAGGTCAGTTCAGGGTCATCTTCTTCTCACATTCTGGATATTTATTCTCATGTTTTGTTGGGTTTGTAATAATCCAGGACTTTTTAAAAACTCTGACAAGACTCACAAGGTTGTGCTTATGGTACCTTTAATGTCTGCATGAGCTTACATTTTGACTTGATTTTATGTAATCTGCATGTAAATGTAAAGGCTTGTAAATCGGTACAGTATATACTATGTGACTCCTTATTGCATTTTTTTCCCCACAAATTTATGTTTTATTAGGCTCAGGCGGCTAAGGCTCTTGATTGTTGATTGGGGGGTCTGTGGATCCGGGTTTGATCCACCCCCCCAGTCAGTGGGTTGCCACACCCTATACTACCTGGCCACTGCCTGGTTGCATTAGGTAGGGCATCTGACATAACACCTGTGCCAAGTTGTGTGCGGAAGTCTCTGTGGCGACCCTTGGACGGGAGCAGCCGAAAGAAAGTTTTAACTGTCTTTCCGAGTAAATCCCTCTTTTTGATGTAAATATGAGATTAACATCATAAAGAATGTTCAGGGACATCTAAACATCCTTTAAAACATTCCTCTCTGCCTCACTTCCTACATTATTGATCTATGCTTAAATTTGTTCTAACAGCAGTGTTGCACTCACTGTACCGAACCCACATGGTGCCGAACCAGTAGCTTGGTTGTACTAAGATCTAAATGTCTACATTTAAATCCTCAGCTATAGTCATGAGCCGTAGGTAGGGACCAGAAGGATAAGGTTGTGAGGCCAAACAGCAGAAATCAGGTTCCCCTTCCAGAGTTGCTGGATAGGATAAGGAGCTCAACAATCTAAGAGAGCCTTGAAGTAAAACCTCTGCTTCTCAGAATCACTAAGAGACAGAGACAGATTATTATATCTCGTCTAGGAATAATAAGACTTTTCACATTTTAATTAATTTCTGCATTTGTTATGCAAAGATGCAAACAGCACTAAATAATACAGATTAGATCAGATTCAAACTCACAAAATGTATTTTTTTCATAAAAATTATTTGAAAAATGCTGTTTCTTTTGCATTTGTGTTGACCTTAATATCAGGAGTCATTATGCAGTCTATTTGCTTAGTTAAATCCAGGTGGTGACGTTCATGAGGCCAAAAAGAAAAATTAAAAACAAATAATCCTTAATAATCATTTCGTGTTAAAGCCAAGATTTGATTTAATCAGACTTAATTAAACTCTAGAAATCCACCCAGCCCCTGCTTTACCCCATCTGTTGTTACAGGGGAAAGGAACCTTCAGGAAGCTGAGGTCACATCCTCGAATTCAGTAGAGAGACAAACTACTTTCAGCACGCTCAGAAGCTGCAACTTCCTGCTGGTGTTCCTGCTGTGTGTGTGTGTGTGTGTATACATGTACATCATGCTACAACTTTTTTCTTTTTTCAAGCCAGACTAAGTGGTGTGGGTTTGTGCTTTTCGGAAAGGTAGAGACAAACCAGGAAACTAAATGACAGAGCTAAATGTAGTTGTGAAACCACCTTGAGTTTATATGCTGAATGATAATCCATTAGTGAGTCTCAAACAGTGACCTTGTGTATTCACTGTCATTGACCTGACAGGAGGAGTGGAAACAGAGGTCTATAGAACCGTATAGAACCTTTTGATAAATATAATTTTATTATGGTTTATTTGCAGGCTTTGCAGGTGAGGTTTGTCTTGAAATGAACGTTAAATTGCGTTAACATATTTTTACAAACATTATCTATCTAATACACAATGATGCATGTATGCACCAGCATTTATTTATTAAAACCATAAGATACATGTTGAATGTGATTCTTTTTTTTTTTTTTTATAAAGCAAGAAGAAATATTGAAATTAATTAATTTTGCCAAACGCTTTAATTACATTTCCCACAGTTTTGGCACAATGGATAAATAAACCTACTGTTATGTTGTGGTAATTTAAGTATGCAATTTATTATCAGTAATATGTTGGTTGTTTTGTTCATGCTTTGATTATGTTTGGTTCTGTTTTTGTTGTAAGTCAACAGAAAGTATAGGAAGCAAATTAGATCAAGAAAAAAAGTGATTTTTGTTGCATACAAAATCTCTTTAAGATTTAAAATTGTTGATCATGAGAAACATTATAAACAATATACTAAGTTCAGTTTACAGTATCTTTTGCTTAAGTATTCGATAAAAGCTCATTATCACACCACAGGTATATAGGTAACGTCAAATTCTCCATCATCCAATTACATACGTATGCGTCCAATAAGGTTATAATAAAACTTTCTTTCGGCTGCTCCTGTCAAGGGGTCGCCACAGCGGACCATCCGATTCACACACATCTTTGGCACAGGTAATAAGGTTATAATATAGTTCAAAAAACCCAGTGGAGAACAGGATGGAGCAAACAGACCTAGACACAGTGCGTGTATCATACAGTCACGTGCCATTAGTGTTTGAAAGCAAGTTCTCTGTTTATTTTTATTGGAAAATATTACCATAAATTAATCTAAGCTTCCAAATGCAGCAACCTACCAGTAATAGTAGGAGCAAAAGGAAAAAAGGGAAGTATCATTATTTAAAGTGGAGCAGAAACAAACACTTCAGTATCACACATTGTTTTGTGATTTTTTTATAAATAGTGTTTGGTTGACATGCAAATATCATAATGTTTTATTTTACTGCAAGAGTGACTGTAACTGCAGTTACAGAGGGTAAAAATCTGTTTCTTGGTTTTAACATTCTCCAAAAACACCTTAAACACATTGAAACCACTCGTGGCACCCTCCACATTACTGATCGTGAGAAAGAAGCGATGCTTTTCAGGACATGTTGTGTTAGGCTATGAAATGCCACGCTGAGTGTTGTGACTTGCCTGAAATGTAGATGTTTAAAGCTTCTAAAAGAAACATTCATTTGCACTCGAAATTATTCTACTCCCATTGCAAATGAGTTCTGTTTGGCCAAAATTACTAAATTGGAGCTGTCTCTAATAAATCAGTGAAACAAGAGCAGTTTAAATAGCTCAACACAACTGATATAAGAAGTGGTTTCTACAAAGTCAACGCAAAATGCTACTTTTAATAACTACTACGGTATCAAAATATTCAGGACTTGGTGGAGCCCCCTTTAACCATTATGACCTGCTGCAAATGTGATGTGTAGCCAGACACTAGCTTCTGGCGGTGTCCCGGGGGATCTTAGCCCATTCCTTTTGGGCAATGGAAGATTCTTAGTTTTGTGAGCTGCGGCTGCTTTTTATTTATTTATTTATTTATTTATTTTATTTCATTGCACTTTTCTGCATATGCTTCATTTTTTCTCCTCCAAACAAACTGTGACTAATAGGAATACCTAAACTACTGTGTCTTTTTTATGTGGTTTTTAGGATATTTAAGCTGACTTTTCTTGTGTTTTAGGGCCAATATGTCTTTTAGTGACCTTCAGTCTTCAGTAGGTGTCTTATAATGCAGGTTAAAACATCAGTGTCTGCTGCCACCAAATCTTTCTGTAGGTCCTTTGCTGTCAATTAAGAGATTTTCAACAGTTGCCTCCTCAGGAATCTGATAGTAACAGTATTTTATTCAGAAGATTGAGATTGCAGAAGTCATTAAAAGTAGCAGTTTGTGTTGTATTTGGAGAAACCAAGTGTTATATTAGTTGTGTTAAGCTATTTAAATTGCTCAGAATAATTTCTTGGGGTTTTCTACTACCAAAGATTTGTGCTGTATGAGCTCAATACTGCCATAGCATTCACGTCCGTGATGGGTCTCCGTAAACCTCAGATCACACCTGTGCCTATGTTACACAGACATCTTTCTAATGGTTTATATTTTTGTGCCTAATTTGTGCAGGATTCTATAAATGCCTTGTCCCTTGACCTGAATCACCCTGCGCTGCGGAAGAACAAAAATGTTGATGTCTTCCTAAACAGATGTAAGTACCTTTAATCCATCAATACACGATAAAATGTCCCCTGTTGTTTGAGAGTACTATGGTTAAAGTAATGGGTGTGCAGTAAATGAATGCGATGTATACTTTTTCTTAATCATGAGTCAGGCAAGATGTGTTTGGTGCCGGGTTTGTTTTATTATTGCTTAACTGAGAAAGCATTACTTAAAAAAAAAAATTATTGTGTAGATGAGAAGGCTGTAACCCGTCTGAGGGAGCTGCAGATACGACCGGCTGATTTCGAGCGAATCAAACTAATCGGCAAAGGAGCCTATGGAGCGGTGCAACTGGTGAGTGTTTGCTGAGCTTCACCCCCTGTGTCTGTGTGTGTGTATGTGTGTGTATGCGTGTTTGAAAGAGAGGAGCAGTGTCCTCTAACTACATGCTATTTGCCTTGAAGCATTGACTTTTATTTGGTTGTGTTAATGCTTCTCCAGTACAAGTTTCCACATGCCCAGAGCCTGCAAGAGTGTGTGGGTTAGAGAGTATTATAAGATCTTACACACAAGGATTATAGGATCTTGCATACGCCTTTTTGTTACATTTGTAGTTTTAAATTTAAATGTGGAATGTGAAAGAATATTTGCTGTTCTGTATTCATGTATGGGATTAATTAAAATTAAAATGTTAAAAACTTCAAGCTTTTTTATAACAATTGGTCAAGCAGATAATTTTTGCTTTTGTGTCAAAGACACACAAAAAAAAAAAAAAATGCATACAATTTACCAAACCATTTACTGGAATAAACAGACAATATCAGAAGATTATTATATTCCTTTTTTATTTTTAATATTGTATTTAAATTTTTACTTAATTTATATATGTTTGTAAAAAAAAAGTTAGTTTTGATACAAACAGAAAAAAGCTTTTTTAGATATATTGTTAGCAAAACAGTCAGATAATTAGAAGAAATTTAACTTATCTTAACTTAAAAATGCCGAAATGCCTTATGTTTGAAACCTCAGAAAGTATTAACCAAAATTAAAGTAGAAAAAAATAAAGAACAAGAAAAGAAATGCATGAGACACAATGATCTTTGACAGACTGTTTTTGACATTGTGTACTTGCAAAAATTAATTATACTGTAAGTATGGTTATCTTGCTGTCATCTAAACAATTCTTAGTGTCGAAAGTTTTAAGATAAACTAAAACTTAGATAAACCCTTTGTGCGACAGTTCTTGTATCGGGGGAGGGACAAACACATATGCACGCATGATGTGTCTGGTGTCTGTTTTTTATCAGCAAAGAGAGAATATTTTAATTTTTGAACTTTGGGTGACCTACAATCATATTTATCCCGTACATCCTTGTTAGCATGTAAGCCATAGAGAGACCCGGAGACAGACACACAATAGGAAACACATTAGCATTTTCCGGTTAGACAAAAGGGTTCCAATGGACACGGGCTATTTGTATGTATATTTGTCTAGACATGGTCTAAAGGAAGCGCTACCATCAGGAAAGCGCACAATGTGGAGATTGTTTTATGAGCAGAGAGGCATGGGAAAGTGCACATAATGTTACAAAACCGTACAACAATTTCTATCACTATATCAAAATTTTTATCTTATGATAGTATTCTCACTCATTACTAAGTGAAGCTCATTATCTTGCTCAAGAAACCGGTTTGAGATTATATTAGCATTGTGACGTGGCACGTTATGTTATACTGTGGTAATATAGAGAGGGAAAATGTCAGATAACAATGTCAGGAATTAAAACAATGCTCATTTGGTACTAATAGGCACAAAGTGTCTCTGCTAAGATAATCTTCCCCACATCATTACACCACCACCACCATCCTGACCCACTGATACAAAACAGAATAGATCCATGCTTTTATGCTGTTACGCACCAAATTGTGACCATACCACCTGAATGTTGGGGGGAAAAATGAGACTCCTCAGACCATATTTTCAATCTTCTATTGTGATTCCATGTAAATCGTAGCCTCAGTTTCCAGTTCTTAGCTGACGGGATTGGCACCCAGTGCAGTATTCTGCTCCTGCAGCCCATCTTCTGTGTTGTTCAGGGGTGCTCTTTGGCATACCCTGGTTATAATGAGATGAAATTCGAGATACTGTTTCCTTTATATACTGTATGCTCGAACTATTCTGGACATTCTCTTGACCAGGTGTACCTAATGAAGTGGCCAGTGAGTGTAGATTGCAATGAATGATGTAACTAAAAAAGGGATTTTTTTGGGTTTAGTTTAAACAAATTTTGGACAGCAAAACAAAGACTATTCATGACATTATTCATGACAGAAATGATTACATTTAGATTTACAGTATACAAGTAAACTACAAGCAAATGCATTCACGTTAGATCGATATATCTTTGTACAGACGTGTTTTTGCATGCCATGTGTCATTATGTCACAGTGACATTTCTTCAGCACTCATGACAAATAGCTTAAGCTGTTAAAAGACAATGTGCATGTATTAAATAATAAAATAAACCTATGAATTCACATTTCATTTCATTTTGAACCCATGGCTAACTCCAATGATGTGTCAGGTTGGATACTGTTGGTAGGGGCCAATTATTTGTCTTGTCTAAATGACAAAAAGTAAAAAGTAGAAAACCTAAGGTATTCATATTAACACTTCAATGTTTGCATGGCAACTTTAAATTAGATATGGAAATTTTGTCCAGAAGCTATGAATATTATTACTTATATAAAAAATATAATAATAAATATAGATAGGTATAGGTACTTTTTTTTTTTTAATGAAACTCCAAATGCTTCAAATGTCTGGGTACAACAAAACTAATGAGTGGAATTAATACCAAGAGAATAAATTTTTACATTTTATATAACAATTCTGATTTGAGGCAGATTAAGCCAAATCAAATGCCTTGATGAGAAATGTTTGAAAAAATCAAGAATCTAATAAATTAAGGAGAAAATGAGTAGTCACTGTGCTATTTATTATCCAAATCATATATGATCTTTATATGCTTTACAGTATTGAATTAATTGTAGTTTTTTAAATTGATTTATTTTCATAGAAATCATAAAAACGAAATCTAGAAAATTCTCAGACATAAAAAACGTCCAAGACATACTGTATGTTTTATTACAATCCCGAGCTTAGAAAGTATCAAATCATAAACATATTTGTATATATAGTAGCTGTTACTTCCCTTAATCTCTTCACCATATATACCAATCCTTACATTTCTGCATGTTTAATAATAAGGTAACATTCTCACAGTGCATTCTGATTGGTTGCTGTTGGATCATTTTTTAAATTTCCTGGCCATATGCAACATGATCAATTAGTCAGTTTTTTTCTTACATCTGAGTCAAATGCATAAGCTTTTAGGGCTTGTAAATCATTACTAGATACAACTTGTACCAGGATCTTATGCATGCCTATGGCTCATGAAGTCATATGAATGCTCAATATAGCTATGTTTTATAGCTGCTGTTGGTTTCCTTAAAGTATATATTATAATAACTATAATTAACCGATGTTTTCTTGATTTAAAAAAAAACTGAAAAAGAAAAACATATTTGCACTACATCCTGTTTATATAAATGTTAGCCTAATGATGGCATCTTGTCTAATTTCTGCCTGTATATTAAACTGTGTGTGCTTGTGTTTCTTGTTTTTACATTTAGGTGCGGCACAAGATCTCTAAAAAAGTGTATGCCATGAAGAAGCTGAGCAAGTTTGAGATGCTCAAGCGCTCAGACTCTGCCTTCTTCTGGGAGGAGCGTGACATCATGGCATTTTCAAACAGCCCCTGGATAGTGCAGGTAGGACAGAGGTTTAAATCATGACGATGCTGAAGGCATCCATGGGGCGTTGCTTGGTATCTGGGTGGGAAGAATGGCATACTCTCTGTACTTTCATTTTAAAATGATGCAGATGGAGTTCATAGGTTAGCCTTTACGCTCCCTGGCTGGTTGCTGTTATATACCTAAATATTGGGTGGAAATTTGGTGGAATTGGTGGGAAAAAACTAAATAAGGGAGAAAATTGAAAAAAATGCTTACCCAACCCTCCACTTCACCAAATCTTGACCGACAGCACAGTAAAAATCACAAAACAAAAAGCTAAACAATATTGGTACAGTGAATTCATATAACCCATGTGGTTAAAATGCACTAATCAGTCGTTTGTTTGTTTCATCCAGTACAAATGAATTAATCATTGATCAATTAGTTGATTTATTTTTATTTATATTATGTAGTATATGTGGAATACTGCACACGCTGTGTGTAGAGCTCTGCTGGATCAAATAGCTCAAAGTCTTTGCCCTTCTTGTTTCCTAAAAGTGTTTTTTGCATATAATTTGACATTTAAATAACGTCTGCTATATGCAAACATATCCCTTGTTTCAAAATTATAGACCTACATTGTACAGGTGTTCAAGTCAAAGCAAGACTTTTGATTGTGCAGAATACACAACAGAACACTTGAGACAAAAAAAAAATCCTTCATTTCTCTATATAACCCACTGCTACACTAATGCACTTATCCCAGTGTTTCACTAGTGCTTAGAAACCATCAAGATAGAAAGTTTTCTCTTTAAAGCTGGAGCTGTCATCGGCCTGCCTGCTTCTCGTCTGAAACGCTGACCTTCCAGGAACTCCTTTAATGGTCCAAACATGTGAAAATGTCTTGGAGTGAGGTTAGGACTGTACGGGGGGTGTGCCAAGTTCCAGCCGAGTTCTTGTAATGTCTGTCCAGTTCCCACATGCAGATGCGTCTCTTCGATCCTGGAACGACTTCAGTGGACTGCGAGTCACCTCGGCCAGGATCGTCATTCTCGGACATACAGCCTTCTTTAAACATTTGCACCATTAAACTGCAGTTATGAGTCTCATCACCGTACTGTGCTTGAAGTCTTCTGTGAAGTCAATTGCTTGTATGCCTTTCACAAGAAATTTTATTATCAGTCCCAGTTTGACTTGAACATACCTAATGTGCAAGTGTGTTTCATGTAAATTAGATGTAAGTGAATTAAATATGAAATAATTTGACCTACAGTATAAACCTTGGATGCAGATGGCGACAGGAAATGAGCAAGACCAGGTTTAACAGCAATGTTCGGCCAGTCAACTAGACATGTAGTTATAAACGAACATGAATTCATTCTTCTCTGCAGTGTTGCTAGGTCACATTTACCTCCATAATACTTTTTATGGCCAATGTGGACTCCTAACCATCATTCTAGGCTCCATTCTTTCCACTACATTTTGGAGCATGGCTTTGGAGCTTTATGTTCATTCATTTTCAAAAGCTTTAGTGAAATTAAGATAAGACATTAAAGGTTATAATGAACTTTTCCATTGTGTTGAACAATTCTTGCTATACTCTATCTATATAGAAATTATTGTCTGGTTTCTCTGTGTTTGTTTAGTTGTTCTGTTCATTTCAAGACGAGCGCCACCTCTATTTGGTGATGGAGTTCATGGCAGGTGGAGATCTGGTGACCCTTACTATGAATTACGACATGCCTGAGGAATGGGCTCGCTTCTACACAGCTGAAGTGGTGCTGGCTCTGGATGCCATCCACTCCATGGGCTTCATCCACAGAGACATCAAACCTGAAAACATGCTGCTGGACGCCAACGGTCACCTCAAACTCGCCGACTTCGGCACATGCATGAAGATGGACAAGGTGAGTGTGTTCATACGCTGGGTTTGGGTGACTGAGAATAAAATATAGGCTGGAGTGTTGCTTTTTTTTGAATGCCAGATGGGCATTCACATATGAAGATTGTTGGACCAGAATGCAAGCATATGCCAACATGGGACTTTAATAGGTGCTTATGTGACACTGTGTGACAGTGATAGGATGTGTTTTCGTTTTTAATGAACTGGTTTATCCTGATTAATTTCAGTGCACACATAAAAATCTTAATCATGGGAGCAGGCAGAATTCCTGAGAAAAAAAAGATCTCTTCCTAATCTCTTATTAAGCAAAAAAAAAAAAAAAATCATTTGATTTATTTAAAAAACCATTAAATCCCTAATAATGAAATTTGAAGATAACAATGTATAAATGTATGAAGTTGACAAACACAGATCTGTATTGAGACACTTTTTTCTGCATCAACAAATTCAAATTCAGTAAACTGGATTAAATTCAGGTTGCAAAATTAAAGTTTAAAGTCCAGACTACTGTGGGACAGATATGGACATTTAAGCTTAGTACCATTTCCCATTTCCTGCTATTGAATCCCTTTCTCTCTTGAGACACTCCTGTCAATAAATCAACAGACCATTACGAAGGCAATCATGGATTTGATAAAGAATAGATTATAAAATGAAATCAGACTTTAAATTATTGAGCGTGGCATCTGGAGGAAAGAACCAATTATGAAGAGCACAGCTGATGCCTATACGAAGTGTTGAGTCTTATGGAGACTTTTTTTTTTTTTTGCTTTCTAACTTTGCTTTCTAACTTTTTTTTTTGCTTTCTAACTTTTAACTTGGAAATTTAGAAAGTGAAAATAAAATCGTTAAAACAAGTTTTTAAGTGTAAAGTTTTAAACATTTCTTTTAAGAAAAATGAGCTACACCACAATATGGGAAGGACAGCTAAAAAACAATTCCATCAGTCCATACTGTCCAAGTTTACAGAAATGATTGGCAGGCCGTTATAAGAGCAGAGACTAATTAGTGGTTGACGGATACCTGGGCACCAGATACAGCGCAGAGACCTGGGCTCTGGATTTTACTTGTTTCTTTTTCAATTGTCTCAAATGTGTGTGCATGTCAATGTAAAATTAGAAGATACTTTATTCATCCCCATGGTAAAATTCACAATTTAGAATTAGAAGCGCTCTAGCTAACTAGCTAACATACTGAGCAAAAGACTTGTAAACTCTTACGCATGTGCAGGCCAATAACAATATAGGTTTTTTTTTTTGATAATTTTAATATTTTGTCACTTCCTTTAACCATATTGTGTTCTGTATGCTAGCAATATGGCCATATTTAATTGTGTTCTATATGGGGTAGCAATGGTGGCAGTTCACACCGTCCATCACAGGGCACACACATATAAACACACCGTCACATGCGCATTCACACACTGCGGGCAAATTAGCCTAATCTGCATGTCTTCAGACTGTGGCAGGAACCCGGGGTACCTGGAGGTACCAGACCCGAGGTGCAAGAGGCGGGAATCAAACCCAAAGGTGCAAGGCGACAATGCTGACTACTACGTCACTGTGCAGCTGCACATCATTTAATTAAGATTAAATCTTGTCTCTATCAATCTCTACTAGACTTGCATGAATGTGATCAACTTCAAATCTGTTTAAAACACTTTAAAATGCTGTTTTAGCAGTAACTTGGTCAGATATATATAAAGGAAAATGATTTTCTTGTGGAGTACTAGTACCTTTTGTACTTATATTTTTGATAGATACTTTTGATAAAAATTTCTGTACATACTTGTTTTTGAGTATCATCTGGACATAACACCCTTTCAGTCTCAGATGACTTTGCACACCCCAGAGCAGACAGATTTTTATATTACATTTTGCTGTCTGATTTTGACTGGTTGACTTTATGCACTGAAATTGATACTGAATAACTGAATTATTTACAGTATACATAATACAGTATATCTTTTATAAGAAAAAAAAATCTATCTGGAATAAAATAAATTAATTAATAAAAGTTTGTCTTTCCATGTCTGCCATCTTGTGGAAAGCAAATTAAATGCACCCTGATTTATTGATTTTCATATGAACGCTTGGGTACAAGGCTGGGGAATTCACAACAGGCTGTCTATTACAGAGCATAAACACAACGGTGAACCCTGAATTCTAGGGTGTTGGAACAAAAAGAAAGATCAACATGATCATTGTAAACACTCCTGCTCATGCCTTACGGTGGTGACTCTGCAGGCTCAGTAGTGCTGTTTCCCAATTTTAAATACTGAGGAAACCCCATTCTGATTACACGTATCTTGGAGGTGGATGGCGTGGGAGGGGAAGGTCATTAACTAATAGCAGAAGAGATCAGGCTTTGCTAGTAAACAGTTGTTGTGCTTTGTGCGAATATTACTTACAGATGACCTTTTTAAAGTTTTTGTTACATGTCCAGATAAAAGAGATCAACATGAGGCAAGCACAGAGCAGTGGCAGGCTTCTAAAGTCCACTGAGACAAATAACTCAAGTTAGCAACAACAGAAATAGGTGCCTAGTAACCAGCGTTGTCTGCCTTCGTCTTGGCGACCTTACCAGCCATCTTTCTAGTAGTATTTTCTTGCAGACATTGACTTGTTCTTCTGTTTCTTTTGCTCTGTGCATGGAGTTTCTCTGGTCTTTATTTTGCGTATTGTTGTTTCCTTTAACATCAGTAAGACTGATTTGTTCATAAAGACCTCTCTGCTTCTGATACCCAGCAGCACAATGCTATATTTAGATTCGAGAAAACAAATGCACAGTGCATTGTAGCTTGCTGTGTATAGGGCTGCGTAGGTGCAGACCTAGTCGGAGTGCCCATGCTGACCCCTGTCCATTACCGAAAGCATTTACAATGGGCACATGAGCATCAGAACTGGACCAGTGAAAAAAGGTGAAGTGGTCTGATGAATCATGCTTTCTTTTACTGCATTTGTACAGCCAGGTGCATGTTCGTTGCATATCCAGGGGAAGATACTGTACGGCACCAGGATGCACTATGGAAAGAAAGCAAGCCGACTGAGGCCGTGTGATCAATTCTGACTGAATTCCCTGTGCCACTCTAGCTCACACACCCCAGAACATTAAAGATCCACCTCCGTGTTTCACAGTAGGGATGGTGAAGATAGCATTTATGGTTGTTACCGGATAGTTTCATTTTGGTCTCATCATTCCAAATGAATTTGTGTCAAAAGTTTTGAGGCTTGTCTAGGTGCAGTTTGGTGTAATGCAAGAGGGTTTTTTGTAGCGTTGGTGCAACAATGACTCGTCCATGCATTCATTCCTGGATGTGCTGGGTATACCCATAATAGTTTGAACCTGTGTCAATTTCTGTTATCATTTTCATTTAAAAATCTTTACGTTGGCTTTAACTTACTACTGTACTTAAATAATAATAATAATAATAATAGTAATAATGAAAATTTCTGAATGATCAGACATTTTTTTTAAACAAAATGGGTAATATTATACTAATTCTGCCAGGGTATGTAAATTTATGAGCAGACCTGTATTTATGTATATACTGTATTGTAAGATTTTACATGATTTTCTTTTGTGTGTGTGTTTGTGTCCAGTCTGGGATGGTTCACTGCGACACAGCCGTAGGGACTCCAGATTACATTTCTCCGGAGGTGCTGATGTCACAGGGACGGACCGGTCATTATGGACGCGAGTGTGATTGGTGGTCTGTGGGAGTGTTTATTTATGAGTTGCTGAATGGTCAGTAGCTCCTCTCCTTCTATTTCTTATCTCTTACCATAGCTTACCTTCTCTTAACAAGGTTTGGTTTCGCTCCAGGTGAGACTCCATTTTATGCCGAGTCACTGGTGGGAACTTATGGCAAGATCATGGATCACAAAAACAGCCTGACCTTCCCAGATGATATGGAAATTTCTAAAGAAGCCAAAGACCTAATCTGTGCCTTTTTGAGTGACAGGTGGGACAGATTAATCATTTTGTCCTTTGTTCTGCACTTACATCAGCAACCTACAAAGGTTACTATTCAGAAACTAAACAGGAACAATTGAGCAATTTGTCTTGATCACTTAGTTTACTATTATTAAGTACTATTAAATGATAGTTATCTCAATGAGGAGTAATTACTTAGGAATGGAAGAGAATACGAAATAAATATAGTACTTAAATATAGAACTTGCACTCATCACACACTATACACGACTATTGTCATATATATATATATATATATATATATATATATACACACACTGTTTTTTATTTAGTATTATTATTATTATTTTTGCATATCTGTAACAATTAATTGATTATCAAATAAATTAATTTAATAAAGATAACCTGGATAAATACAAAATTTTATTTTTAAATAATAATTTCATTTATTAAGAGACAAAAACCTATTTGGCCCTAAGTGAAAAAGTAATTGCCCCCTTCCTACATCATAAATGAACTGTGATTTTTGGAGATAAATTTTACTTGCCACACACAGACCCTGAAACACACTTGCAAGTGTGATGATGACTCTGAAACACACTAGCAAGTCCACCTCTGAATTGCTAAAAAAAAAAAAAAATTATGTGGCTAGTCAAAGTTGAGACTTAAATTTGATTGAGATGACCTTGAACTCATGCTTAAAAACCCTTAAGTAAAGCCGAATTAAAACAATTCTGCAAAGAAGAGTGTGCCAAAATTCCTCCGCAGCGATGTGAAAGACTCATTGCCTGATTGCAGTTGTTGCCGCCAAGGGCGGAGTGGTACAACCAGTTAACAGGTTTAGGTGCAATTACTTTGTCACATAGGGCCAGGCAGGTTTGGACAGCTTATTTCCCTTAATAAATGAAATCATAATTTAAAAACTGCATTTTGGATTTACTCGGGTTCTCCTTGTGTAGTATTAAAATAAAACAAATGGGAAATACTTTTCCACTGCACTGTAGTATGAAGTCTTCAAAACGTCTTGGATCAGGAAGCCTCTCATCCGATAATTTACTTGGTCGGGATCAGGAAAACGATAGCGTTTGGATTCTTATTAGATGCCATTCGCAAATGATTAAGCTAGCGGTCATTACACACAAACACGAGACTCTTGCAGGTTCTCTTGCAGGTGTGAATGCAGAGTTTCACTTTTATTTTTCACCATCTATTCTTGACTGACATTTATATTTGCTAGCACGCTCAAAAAAGCAGTATGCTTGGACGATACAGTACACACACATACACACACGCACACATACAGACATGTAGGCAATGAGGCTCTCCCTTTGGTTTCTGGCTTCAGCTGGAATGAACCACACGTGGCAGCTTGGTCCGCTGTACCCCTCAGCATGTGCAAGTGAGCAAGGGAGGGGAGCAGCTGTGTGTGTGTGTGTGTGTGTGTGTGTGTGTGTGTGGAGACTTGTCCCTCACTTTCTTAAGAAGCTGGATATATAAGTCACAAGCACACCAACAGATCTACAGACCAGTCAATGTACGAGCCGTGTGTGTGTGTGTGTGTGTTTGGCGTGGTGGGAACGAGGGTGGAGGTGAGGGTTGTATTATTTGCTTCTGCCCTGTGCACGTGTGTTGAGGTGTGCTTTTGTACGTACAGGGAGGTGAGGCTTGGCCGCACAGGAGTGGAGGAAATCAAACGTCACCCCTTCTTTAAGAACGACCAATGGACCTTCGACACCATACGAGACAGTAAGCATTGTGATTGTTCACTACATCTGTGTGTTTTCACACTTGAATCAAGTTTTCAAGGATTATCAGTTATTTGTTTGGTGAACTTTTTGTTAATAGAACCCAGGCTGTTTCTTCTTGCTGTAATTAATCGTTTATTTTATTAGTTAATCTTACAGAAGAGGCGAAGTTAATTAGTGTGTAAGCTTGAGCTGTATGGCGTAATAATTAGGATTTTTTGGGCATTGTGCTGCTGTATGCCCGGTGTAGTGTATATTGGTGCTTGTGTTGTTGCTTTGAGTTGTGTTCGTTTTTGGATGCATTTTCTGGGTGGAACTTGTGGCCACTGTGGAGCTTCTAATGAGAGGAGTGATGCAAAACCACCGCTGTGGGGCCCCTCTCTCTCTCTCTCTCTCTCTCTCTCTCTCTCTCCATCTCTCTCCATCTCTCTTTTTTATCTCTCTATCTCTCTCTATCTGTTCCCCATCTCTCTTTTACTTCATCTCTCTTTATCTCTCTATCTCTCTCTATTTGTTTCTCTTTCTCCATCCCTCTATCTTTCTGTCTCTCTATTTGTTCCTCTCTCTCACTTCATCTCTCTTTCTTTATCTCTCTCTCTCTGTTTCTCTCTCAATTTCTCTGTCTCTGATTCTATTTTCTCTCTTTTGCTTCTCTCTCTCTCTCTCTCTCCTAAAGTAGTCCTTTATCACCAATATTTGGTCCAACAGGTGTTGTTGGACGTTTTAGGAAAGTTTTTAAATAATTAAATTTGGACTTTTCATCTCTCTCTCTCTCTCTCTCTCTCTCTCTCTCTCTCCCTGTTTCTCAGTTCAGTTCAAAAGGCCGTGATTGTTAAAAATATGACATTGACATAATCAATAATTTTGACATTGACATTTAATTATCAATTATAGAAAGAAGATTGATTATGTTAAAAGTTAAATAAATCTGCATATACAGTATCTCACAAAAGTAAGTACACCCCTCACATTTCAGCCATTACTTTATTATATGTTATTATATGACAATACTATAGAAATGAAACTTGGATATAGCTTAGAGTAGTCAGTGTGCAGCTTGTATAGCAGTTCTGATTTACTGTCTTCTAACAATAACTCAACATGCAGACCTTATTGTTAAATAACTGGCAAGTAAAATGAGCACACCCTCAGTGACCATGTCAAAATTGTGTCCGAAGTGTCAGTATTTTGTGTGAGCACCATTGGTATCTAGCACGGCCTTAATGCTCCTGGCCATGGACTTCACCAGAGCTGCACATGTTGTTACTGGGATCCTCTTCCACTCCTGTATAATGATATCATGAAGCTGCTGGATGTTAGACACATGGCTCTTAGCCACCTTCCGCTTGAGGACGTCACACAGGTTCTCAATAGGGTTCAGGTCTGAAGACATACTTAGCCACTGACAAACACATGAACATGATGTATGGGACATGTGACTCTGCATGGTTAAAGATGTTACAGCTGTTATCACTTAGGGTGTAATCACTTTTTTTGACAGCTATTTTGACAATAATGGCTGTATGTTGAGTTATTTTCAGAGGACAGTAAATCTATACTGTTATACAAGCTGCACATTGACCACTCTAAAATTTATACAAGTTTCATTTTTATAGCAGAAGCTATATAGAGAAGCTGTACTAAAATGTTTGCTGAAATTAGAGGCGTGTACTCACTTTTGTAAGTGGGTGTATACTGTATACATATATATACATATTAAATATGACAAGAAAACATAATAGGTAAACTATAATAAAAAAGGATTTAATATTAACAACAACAAAAACAAAAAAATCAGGTAAGCTCTCTCTCTCTCTCTCTCTCTCTCTCTCTCTCTCGGTCTCACTCGGGCTCCATTTCTCTCCCAGTCTCTCTGACATGAGTGTTTTAACAATGTTTCCAAAGCAAATTTAAATAACATGCAATATACTTAGACTATTAATAAGAAATTATAAGAAAAAAATAAAGTTCTGAGGAAATTGTTCTTGTTCATCTTATTTCATATTTTTTCCAAATCTTTGAAACAAATATAGCTGTGGATTCATGCAGTCTGTTTGAGTTACTGTATATAAAGTAGTTATATACAGTAGAGGTTAATCGTACAGATCTGGGACATCAGCGGGTAAAGCATGGCATCATTCATCACTCACTGGCAGGAGATTATTTGATGTAACAGTACTGGAGACTGGTAGCGATGAGCTTTATGGAAATAGAAATTGGATGAAATAGACTTCCATTACTTTTAACGTACATTTTGTGTTACATTAGTCTCCAGTGAAGAACATCAACGCTAAACTAGAGTTGATGTGGTTAAGGGAAAAATTTTGCAACTTTTTATTATTATTATTTTATTTTTTATTTTTTATTTTTTATGATTTTTATTATTTTTTTTAATTATTTTTTTTATTATTATTATTTTAAAGTAAATCAGAAACCCCACTTCCTTAATATATCTGTGTAAATAGTAAAGAGAGTGAGCTTGGAACTGTGACACTTGGTTATGGGTTTGTGTGTTGACATAAAAAACACACACACTGTGCGAGTGCAGGAGAGAGAGTGATGAGGTGTGTGAGTGTGTGAGCGGTGCAGAATCGTGTGCTGCTGTAGGCAGGCGGACAGGGAGCAGGGGCCGGCTTGGGCAAGAGCAGACGCCACTCCTTCCTGCAAACTACAGTGTCCGCTTTGTGTGTTACACACACTGCGCCTTTCAGGGAGACTGACACACATACACACACACTTACGAAAAGGAGGTTTGATATTATTTCTCTCTCTCTCTCTCAGCCATGGCTCCAGTGGTGCCTGAGTTGAGGAGTGATATTGACACGAGTAATTTTGATGACATCGAGGATGAGAAAGGGGACGTCGAGACTTTCCCAACTCCTCGTGCCTTTGTAGGCAACCAGCTACCTTTTGTCGGATTTACCTACTTCAGGGAGGACCAGTAAGTCCATCTGTCTAACTATATTTATCTATATATCTATTTATCCATCCAGCCAGGTGTACAGTTGTGGCCAAAGGTATTAGGACAAAACAACTCCGAACATGTGTTATAGTTTGTGCACAAAACAGGTGATGTCACTAATTTAGCTCGAACATGTCTGGCTGAAGAGTTGTGCTGATTAAAATCGGTTGGTTTATTGAAGGATAGAACAAATATGTGGCAGGAATTTTCCTTTTTAAAGTCTTCGTCTGCACAAAATAGGTTAAACTAGAGACTTCTCAAGTGATTTCCGAACTGCTATGGAAATTTTTGATCTTCAGGAAGCAATCAACCAGGCATAGGTAAAGCAAGAGATATATTCATATATTCATAGTGGTGAAGACGTCTTTTTGACTCAGCAGGTTTTTAATAATAAACGACTTCATAGTAAATATTGATTGCTGTATTGATTGCAATTTTATTGCAGAAAATAACAAATAACTCTTATTATCTTTTTTTCAAAAAAGGGAGAATGTTATTAAAACATTGAATTTCACTTGTGTCCCATTACTTTTGGCCACCACTGTAGAACCTTAAATACATTTTAGAATTTTCTCTTTTTTTCTTTTTTTAAAGAAAATTTCATTAAATTTTCACAATTTTTTTTTTCGTAATAAAATTTTTGTTTATTGTCTTCGAAATGCATTTTAGATAATTCTAGTGTTTTTGAAAAGCATTTTTTTTCATATTGATAGCTATATATATTTTTTAAATTTTTGATATTTAGATTGTCTTTAAAACACATTTTTAATATTTATATTGTCCTTGAAACACATTCTTTTATATTTATAGTGTCTTTGAATTACAATTTTATCTTTATAGTCTCTTTAAAGTACATTTTGATATGTACAGTATATTGTCTTTGACATTACAGCGTACAAATACACAACAATAACAGACCAAATAAACATAAAGACATGTGCTTTCCTGCTGCTAAGAGTTAAAATAAGAAACACAAACACAATGATCTTACCTAATTGGTTAATACTTTGGCAATGAGGATGTTTTCCTCTTCAGCATAGTTGCCGTAGTTAAGCAGATTAAAATATGGTAAGCCAGGTTGTTTTTATTTCTCTTGTGCTGTGTCTGGAGTTAACTATACTATGCTATACTATGTCTGGAGTTAATTTAATATACTTTGGGTTTCTCTGACTGGAATGAAAATTCTGTGTCTCAAATATCTACAACATACACACACCAGGACCAGTGAGCTTGTGCTAAAAAACCTGATCGAGGCAGGAAATAGGAAGCACACTGTTTGTGTTTAAAGGAAGTGGATACTGTATGTTTGCTAAAACAGACTACTTCTTTTATTCCTATACAATTCCCACTACGCTTTCGCGTTCTCTTTCCTTAACTCACTATTTCTGCTTTTTCTCAGGTTGATGGACAAAAAGCTAATAGATGAAGATGACCAGTGTATCGATGGTCTAACAGAAAAGGAGGAGGTGTGTGTGTATGTCTCTCTCTCTCTGTGTATTTCAACCATCTGCGTGGGTGCTTCTAACTTTCATCATTTAACCCAAAAACGTACTAGACAAAAAAAATCACCAGATATACTTTGAGTGAAAAAATAGTTACAATAACAATTTATTTTACAAAAACCACATTCTATCCCCAAGACAAAATAAAAAATGCAAAACCCCCAAAAAGATAATAAAAAAATCTGAACCGGTGAGAAATGTTGATGCCCCCAAAAGGTTTCTTCCCTTTTTCAGCATGGACAAAAATATTTGGTCAAACCTGTTAATTATTGAATTCAGGTGTTTCAATCAGGTCCCTTATTCCCAGTGAAGGGCAATCTTAATGCTTCAGCAGACCAACACATCTTGGACAGTGCTATACTTCCAACTTTGTGGCAACTGTTAACAAGGGGAAGGCCCTTCTCTATTCCAACATGACTGTGCCCCAGTGCACAAAGCAACGACTTTAAAGACATGATTTGATAATTTCAACATCAGTGTTCAACAACTTGACTGGCCCTAATACAGTTCCCTGACCTCAACCCCATCGAGCACCTTTAGGATAAACTTGAACAGTGAGCCAGGCCTTTTCATCCAACATCAGTGTCTGACCTCATAAATGCTTTACAGAATTAACGGGCACAAATTCCCACAGAAACACTACAGAATCTTGTGTACAGCCTTCCAAGAAGAGTGCAAAAGACGGACCAACTCCATATTAAAGTATATGTATTTGGACACAATCTCATTGCAGGTTTGACCAAACACTTTTGTCCATAAAGTGTACATTAGGTATACATTGTTGCCCGTTCTCTTTGTCTGATCCAATTGTATCAATCATTTTTCAGTTAAGTAATAATTTATTCAATACCCTTATGTATTATGCTGTGTTCCAAACGTATCATTATTTTTTCTTCCCCTGAATTTCTGTCATAATTATTCACGTCAGGATTGTCTGTCTCCATTTATACCAGAACGTTTGGCCACCTGGACACAGCAGTCTCTAAAAAACTGAACCTTTTGCTGTCATTGTGTGCTGTCCAGCAGTTCTAGGAAGTCAGTCTTATGCTTTGCCATTAGACTAGAGACAAAAAAATACATTATTTCCTTTTTTTTCAGCTTTAAGACGTTCCTTACTTCTACAGCTTCAAATACTATTATTTTCATAATGTTGTTATTCATTGTACCACTATCAGTATCATTGATATGAATAATACGCATGATTTAACATCATAATTGTGACCCGACCCCTGTATCCTCTCATTTCTTCCACTTCAGATTTGTACTGTGGATACTACTAAGCTACTACACAATTAACACAATGTGCTTCTTCCAACTTTCTGTTGCTCTTTAGAGTGACGATGTACAAAAGAAGTTGATTAAAATAGAAGAGAAGTTCAAACATGAGATGCAAACTAAGAATGACCTGGAACTCAAATGCAGGTACAGCGCATCTCTCTCTCTCTCTCTCTCTCTCTCTCTCTCTCCCTCTCTCTCTCTCACACACACACACATACACAAATGTTTACCCCGTGAAAGAATCCTTAAAGTCTTCCGCTGATGTGTCTATCATTTTTACAATATTTCCTCAACAGAAGCGCAAACGAGCGACTAGATAAACTGTCCAAGGAGATTGAGGAGGAGGTAAGGTGATCCTCAAACTATTAATATGCAAAATATCTCAGATTTATATTTATATATATATATATATCACCTGTTTATCACCACAGTGATCCTAAAATCTTTTTTTTTTTTTGAATATGAGTATTTAAGATGGTAAAATGTTGACGTTTCTCTATAATCCTATGGCGGTAATCCTTTACATCGTATGGAGGTGGTGCACTCCAAACTATTCACACCTTAGCAAGCAGCGTGTGGTAAGAGCTAAGCTTTAAAATTGTATCAAAATCAGGAAAACCTAACATCAAATCAGGACATTTCTAAAATCCCAATACTGACAGAATCACAAACACATCAAATCTTCACTTTTGTTATACTGATAATATTGTATCGGCTATGCAAAGGACTCGCCAGCAGCAGTGCTTTGAACAGCACCAAGGAAGATTTTTTTTGTCTTTGTCACATATACATGACAGCACAGTGAAGTTCTTGTCTTCACATATCCCAGCACCCATGATATGCTGGTGCAAATAGTACCTGGAGCGGAGAGGTTAAGGACCTTTCCCAGAGGCCCAGCAGTGGCACCAGGACAGGCTTGAACCCCTGACCTACTGAGCAGAAACCCGGAGCCTTAGAGGTCACATAGCACTCAGATCATGCATTGGGGAATGCACGTGCCACCAATTCCCCTCCAAACACACACACGCCCATTCGAGGAAGCATTTTTGATGTTTTTGTCACCCTGAGGGATTTTGCACCAAATCAGGCTTCCTCAAAATTATTAGCTCAAAGATTTTTCCCAGTTTGTTGTGCAATACAAGCTAACCACTGTGGCTAAGTTCAAGTGCACGTGACTACGTCTTACAGGCTAACTTTATAAACAAGCAGGAAAATAACTGAAATAGCAGCTTCAGGATATACAGTTGAGTCAAGAATCGATTCCAATCCTTGAGTCGAACTGTCCGTTGTTGAGAAAGCAGTGTGGTGTGAGATGATTAGTACAAGTCTGGGGATGTCTATAGAACATTTCCTTTATAAATAAATGACTTGCACTGGCTCTTCACTTCCTCAGGATGTGAGTAGAAAGAGAGTTTTTTTTGTGTTCTTTTGTACAACAGAGCACCGACTGTGCTTTGCTCTTAGCTGTGACATGTTGATGTTCAGGGAGTCTGCTGCGGGAAAACATAATGACGAGCTCCTGGTGCGTGCTGAACGCCAAGCCAGAGGAGGGTCTACATAAATGACCCCTTTTTTTTTTTGCATAGTGTCATGAAAAAAGAGGAAAATCTGTTATCTAGATGTGTTTAAGCCCAAGTTTCTATACAGATGGGTATTTTTTTCTCATATTTTTTCTCATGGTTTGACGTTTAAAATTTGAAAATGATATCAGTCATCAATAATTATGATGTCATTCTTCTATAAATAAAAATGTTACCACTATTTGTAGTGTAAGAGGAATAAACCACCTTGTGTAAGGAATTAAAAATAAAATCAAGCAAGCTGTTATAGAAGAAATATCCAAGACAAAGTGGTCTAATAATTCCAATATTAACCTTGATTGATGATTTTTCTAAAACAGCAAAACAAAAAGAAACATACGAATGAAAATTATTAAAAAGAAAAATATAGTATGAAAAGGTAAATATTTAAATAAGGAATATAGAATATAAAATAAAAATATAATAATAAAAATTGTACAATATAGAAAAAATATTTAAACCTTTTAGCTGTGAAATTTACACTATGTACAAGTAGTAAAAATAAAATCGAATGGAATTCAAATGGAAACGTCCAGTCATGAGCATAACAGCATAACAGTATGCAAAGTATGTGCAAATGAGTGTTAAATGTAAGTAAAAGTCGTCCAGTAAATGTCAGTTTGATATGCATTAAGTGATTTTCTTTTAATATTTTAGAACTGCTCTTCTTATATAAAATTTTCATCTAAATGATTATCCTACATGGTGATCCGTGTCATGGTGTTGTTGCTTTTTTAGTCCTCTTGCATGACCAGGAAGTGTCAGTTGAGTGCGGATGTCCGCCCCTTCTTTAGGAATGCCCGACAATAGTCAGAATATTATTACTGAATCTCTCAGTGAGGTGTTTGTCTGCACCTACTGTTATGTTAGACACAGCTGGTCCTGATTGTAAGGGCTTCTAAATGACCTGTTCTGTACTTTTTATGGTTTTCGGTTTTCGGTCTGAAATACTGAAATCATTCTTGTCATCTGTATTCAATTTCTATTACCCTATAATAATGTTTTCTTTTCTTGTTCATTCTGGTTTTCACTCTTTGTTCAGATGAGTGCGAGGCAGCGAGCAGAAGAAGCCCTGAGGAAACTGGAGAGAGAGAAAGCCCTGCTGCAGCACCAGAACACAGAGAGCCTGAGGAAGGCTGAACTGGAGACGGAGCGAAAACGCGGCCTGGAAAGCGAAGGCGAGTGCCCTTCAGAAAGCATTTCTTTGTTCAACATCTGACTGTAATTTAAAAGTCATTACTGTCACTCGAGCATTAAAAACTAAGCACCAAACCCTGCTGCTGATATGGTAAATATTTCCGGCCCTGAACACTGACCCAACTGTTTACAGACTGTTTTGAGAACCCAACCACTTTGCTTGCTCCTAGTCATAGTCGTAGTGAGACCAGTGTTAGCTGACATCCACTTGCTAGCAGTCAAACCCATCCTGCTTCATGTTTTCACAACACTATAATAAAGTTAACACTCTGCGTTTTGCAGTGAGCGGCTTGAAAGAGCAGCTGGCTGAGCTGAAGAAGAAGAGCGCCAACTCACAGATCTCCACTGAGAAAAACATCCATCTAGAGAGACAGGTCAGTTTATTTCCCATGAACAAACATCGTCAATTATTAGAACTCTACAATTGCAGCTTTAACAGATGATTTCAGGTTTTGTTACTAATATGTTATCCTTTCTAGTAATGACCTACACAGGAACTTGTATGGCAGACACACTAACTAAATGGATAAAAAAAAAAATGGGATGTACTTGTCCCCATTGGTGAAAAACAGAGACGCCCATAGCACCCCGTCACTCTCTCCCCATATAGTAGGCTTTGCACCAAACCAATATTATGAACCTTACGGGTGGTGGGTCCCCACGACCTCTCCACTCTCCAGGGTGAGCCAGGACACGCTCGGCTGTCCTGGGAGCGGTTTGGGATCCCTCAAGTGGAGCTAGAGGAGGTTGCTGAAGAAAGCAATTTTCGATAATGTAAAAATGTAGCTGAGTCTTTAAGATGGAGCTTAGTTTTTTAGATGGAGCTGAATCTTTAAGATGGAGCTGAGTCCTCAAGTGTGAGCGCTTTGTATAAGCATTGATTGAAAGCTGTAACTTTAGGTTGTTTAACCCTCATCACTATGGAATTAGTGGTTGCTCAGAAACTGTAAATGGATTACAAAGTATAGGTCATACTGAATTACATATTCTCTATAATACTTATCCTGTACAGTGTCACGGAAGGCCTGGAGCCTATCCCAGGGGACTTGGGGCACAAGGTGGGATACACTCTGGATAGGGTGCAAGTTTGTCACTAAGGGACAATCATGTACACATTCAGACACTACTGGCAGTTTGAATGAACCCTAATCTGCATGTTTTTGGACTGTGGGAGGAAACCAGTGTACTTGGAGGAAACCCACAAAACACAGAGAGAACATGCAAACCAGGTCATACTTTAATAATAAACATTTTAGCATGTGACGTAGGAGAAACAAAAAACTCTTTATTGGAAAATAACCAACTTTGGCCTATGAACACTACTGTAAACATTCATTTATATTCATTGTTTTACCTTATGGACTTCCTTATTGATCAGTTCACCATAGGGCAACATATAGGTATGGATTTACAATAACAGGCAATTTAACATAATCAGTATACTTTTAGAACAACACCAAACTTAACATTATTATGGGAATGATAAGGAAGTCACTGATATAAATGCTGTATCCTAGAGGATCATACTGTAGATAACTGAACATAAGCTAGAAAACATATTTATGTCAATGGTCCATGGTCAAAGGTTCGATTCCTGCCTTGGGTCTCTGTGCATGTCCTCGCCATGTTTGGTGGGTTTCCTCCGGGTGCTCTAGTCTCCTCCCACAGTCCAAAGACATGCAGATTAGGCTAATTGGTTGTTTACAAATTCCTCATAGTGTGTGAGTGAGTCTGAGTGCTTGTTTGCCCTGTGATAGTCTCGTCTCGTGCCATGAGTCCCCTGGGCCAGGCTCCAGGCCCCCACAACCCTGTACAAAATAAAGCGGTATATAGAGTGAGTGAGTAAGTGAGAGAAAGAGAGAGGGAGAGTGTTGGTTTTTAAAATGTTACACGAATTAGCACTGCATTACATGTCAAAATAAATTTGCAATGCTATTTTAAGTGCTCATCTTTAAAACTAATCATGCTCTTCTAAATGTCCTCACATTAAGGTTGAAGGGTGACCAATGTTTTTCATATTCCGTTTACAAGCTGTAAAAAAAAAAAAAAACTAAAAAAGTCTACCACTTAATCTGGACTTTGCATATTAAACTCCCCATTTAAACGCCAGTATTTTACCGTTGACTTGTGGCTAGCGGTAAGATGTGGAGTGTGGTGCTGCAGGGGTGTGCATTTTCTTTCTTTTCTTTTTTTTATTTGGTTATATTCATTTAACCTGTTTATATTTAATTCATATTTAATTAATATTTAAGCTGCATTGCTTAAAGCTTCCCAGTTTTCTTCTTTGCATCAATTCTTCCTTCTTTTTTCTCGCCCTCGGTAGCTGGAGGAGGTGAACACTAAGCTGCAGGCCGAGGTGGAAGAATCCGGCCGGGTGAAGAAAGCTCAGGCTGAGGCAGCGCGGCAGGCGCAGCAGCTGGAGCTCTTACTCAGGGAGCTGCAGGAAAGACTGGCCCAGCTAGAGGGTAGCCGAGTCAGCCTGGAGCAGGACAACCTCAGCCTGCAGAGTGCCCTGGAGACTGAAAAGAGGGAGCGCAGTCTCAGCTCTGAGACCATCACTGAACTGCAAGGTGAGGGGGGAATTAGTCATTACAAAGGTGGCGAGGATGGGATGAGGAAGGAAACTCGGGACTGTGGAAATAAAGTGTAGAAAGAGGGGTATTATTGGGCTGTGTTGGGGTTAAACAATTAACCGTGTGTCTGTTTATTAATGAGGAAGTGATCAAGGGGTATGACAAAAGGAGAAAAATGTTGGGAGTTCAGGAGGGATTACGGAAACGGATGAGGAGTAGATGAGCCTTGCACAACCAGGGTCTGGGTTCGATTCCCGCCTCAGGCTCTGTGGACATGGAGGTCATGTTCTCCCCATGCTTGGTGGGTTTCCTCCAAGTATTTAAGTTTCCTCCCACAGTCCAAAGACATGCATATTAGGCTAATTGGCATTCCCAAATTGCCTGTAGTGTGTGAATACGTGTGTGAATGTTGATCGGAGGTGCTACCATGGTTGTGAACATGTGAATAAATACAATCGTCATTATTGGCCTCCATAGTTCCTAGTTGGACCACTAGAGGGTTAAAGATTGAGTTCAGACCAAGGGAACAAGAGCAAGTGAAGTAAGAGACAGGGGGAAGAAAAAAGAGTGAGGAGGCTTGAAGGATGAAGAATGTCTCACAAAGGCCAATAATAATCTTAAAAAACAGTAAGTACCATCAGAATATGACTCAAGACCACTTGTAAGCATTGCACAGTAATCTAGTATATGTATGTAATATTGTGTTCTTATATGTAATCTTGTATTACATATTTTATTGTGAAGTAAGTAAATGTCAGTAAAGAAGTAAAATATGAAGGACAGGAGTGAGTGAGTGTTAGTAGAGTAAGTGTAGAATAGAACAAAAGGATAGAATAGAGTAGAATGAGCGCGAGAGTAAGGAGTTTAGAGACTCAATAAGGATGAGATAAAATAATGCAGGCACTAAGGGTGTATGTGGATAATGGAGGAAGGAAGAGAGTAAAGAAGTGAGAAAGTAATTAAGCAAGGGATTGGATGTGATACTGAGTAAAGTGGACCTATTAAAAAGTAGTGATTTAAGAGTGATGGAGTGACGAAGAACGAGCAACCAAGGAAGGAAGTGGAGGAGGGGTCGAGGTAGGGTGGGCGAGTGAGGGAACGAACGTGCGGACAGCCGAGAAGTGAGACAGAGGTAGGAGAAAAGTGAGAGGGGGAAAGAAAAATATAAGAGGGAGAAGTGGAAAAGGAGATAGGTGGGGGTTAAAAAGATTGAGATGGAGTGAGAGGGTAAGTGAGACTGAATGATAAAAAAGAAGGGATATGTTGGTTTAAAGACAGTGGAGGTTGGAGGAGAATAAATCCCATGAAAAAGAGTGTAATAGAGTACTTGGCTTGTTGGTTGGTAGAAATGAGTGTGTAATGTGTTCCTCCTCGATCCCTCGCTCTGCGACAAACACTGGGCCCTTGTTTCTCCAGGATGTGTAGTGCTGTTGTGTTTGGGTGGAGTATCTCATGTGGAGAGTAAATACTGCTATTTTGGGTGCCGTGTCCACTGGCAGGTAGCTGACGTTACGTCTCTCCGACGCCAGAGTTTCCCTTCACTTTCTCTTTCTGCGTCCCTCAGCGCACGTCTCGGGTCTGGAGGAAGAGCAGAAGCTAACGAAGAACTTGCTCGCTAGGGCAGAGGGTGAGAAGAGACAGCTGCAGGAAGAGCTGACTGACTTGGAGAAGGTTGGTTTCTTTGTTTACCTGTGTGTGTGTGTGTGTCTGTGCGTGGGGGTGTGTGTAACCTGTGTTGTTGTCTGTGTGCAGGTGAGGAGTCAGCAAGAGATCGACTTTACTTTCAAGCTCAAAGCTGTTCAGCAGCGATTAGAGCAGGAGGAAGAGGAGCACAACGCCGCTAAAACCAGACTCGCTGACCACAGCAAACTCAACCAGTCCATCGAAGAGGCCAAGTCTGAAGTGTTGAGAGGTAGAGAAAAAAAAAAACAGCATTTGGAGTCGTCCTTAAAAGCTGCTGGAGTAACAGCTTTACAAATAGGTCCATGATTTATCCGAAAATGTTCTATATCTGAAAAACACCTGACTGTTAACGTTAGCGGCTAGCTGACTCATCCAGGTTTCTAGCCACATCATTATTTAACGATCTACTATTTTACGAGACCCGATTTTATTTAGCACTGAAAGGACGTCTTAGTTTTAACGTAGAGCTTTTATGCGCTAAAACTGTTTAAAGTTAGTTAGTCTCTAGTTAGCTCGATCAGCTAGCTGACCCTGAGATCTTCTATATAAATAAAAGGAAGGTTTTCTCTGTACATTGGTCAGAATCGCTCTTTCAATAATATCTTTACATTTCATACAGACTCGAAGCTAGTCTCAGAAACTTTTCTGTCTGTATCTCTACTGTCTAGACAGATTTTGTCACAGCATCACGCAAAACTGGCTGGACAGGATTTAATGAAACTTTGGCAATACTAAAGTATTTGCCTTAAGTTAAACCTGCACCATGAAATAAAACAAAAATGTTCAGTAGAAGTGAAGTTATGAGCAGATTACAAGATGGACGTTTTGACAGCTGCGCATGTGTCAAACCTGGACAGAATTTAATGAAACTTTTGCAGTACTTAGATATCTGCCTGTAGTTAAACCTGCACCATAAATGAAATCAAAATGTGGAAACAGAAACACAATACCAGTCGAAATTAGTTTGTTTGTACGATTAAAATCCTTAAATAAATATTTCCGTACAGCACTTAAGTGCAAGTGTGATGATCATTTGTGTTTTTTAAGTGTAAGATAATGTGTGTGTGTGTGTGTCTCAGACATGGAGCGTAAGCTACAGGACGAGCGGTCAGCTAAACAGCAGCTGGAGAGTAAGCTTATGCAGCTGGAGAAACATCAGTCGGTCCTGGATTGTGATTATAAACAGGCACAGAATGAGCTCCAAGAGCTGCGCTCCCACAAGAGCAAACTGACGGAAGAGGTCTGTGATCACGTTGTCTCATGGAGGGGGGTAATACTTCCAGTTAGGTCATGATAGATGTACAGTAAGATTATCCAAGATTATAGTCGAGTAACATTTCATAATTGTGCTCTATTATAAATCTATTTAGATTTTTTTTTCTCGTAGGGAATATGATGATGACTACTACCTAGAGGATGATTTATTGTATAATCACTTGATATGACTGGCACTGATCATTAATCTATAGTCTGGGTTCGAAAGAAATCAGCCACAGCCTCTGTTATTTATAGCATTCTGCATACATTATGCACAAGGTGTACTCGGTTTAAGAGAAATCCCAATAATCTTGGGAAATGTATTAACAGGGAATTATTTCATGTAAATACCCAGAATGAAACGATACTTCACTAGGATATGTTTTTGGCATTTGGCCTCCGTATACCGGAAATTAAAAGGAAACGCTCAAGATATGAGCAAAATCAAGGCTTTCTTTTTTTTGTCAAGGTCTTTGACAAAAATGTGGCATTAACCATTTAGAAATTACAGCATGCACATACACACCATTTTTTTTGCATAAATACTGGCACAAAATAACATAATTAGAAACATAAGAATTGCTTCTAATACTTGGATGAAAATCGTATCCAGTCAGTGACTGCCTGAAGTCTGGAACCCCTGGACATGAGTTTCCTCCCTATGGGTTTCCTCCCTCGAGATGCTTTGCCATGTGTTCACTGCAGATGCCTGTAGCTGCTGCTTGTTATTTGTATGACTTTCTGGCTTTAGTCTTGTCTTCAGTATGTGAAAAGCATGCTCCATTAGATTGAGATCAGGCATCCTAGAAGTTTTGCAGCATTTGGCAGAATCTGAGCACATAGAGATACACATAGCACTCATCCTGCTACTTTATATAATTTTGTCTAGAAGAGATTAGTTCCATTACACGGATCTGATGCAATGGTAGAAAACACAGGCATAAGTTTATCCAGAAGGAAAATATCCAAATAAGCGAAAAAATTTGAGTACATTAACCAGCGACGAGTCGTAACCAGGTCCAGCAAAAGTGATTATGTCAAGAAGCATGAGTGACGTTCAAAGTCCGTAAATAAGGCGAGGTCATGCACAGAGGTGGATCCAGACACAGATGATAAGAAGATAAGAGATGACAGCTAGAGAAACATGAGGTCATGAGTAAAGAGTAAATTGCTAGAGCAACTTGCAAGTGACCAAGCCAAGAGACACACTAGAGAGATACTCCAGGACGACTGATGTTCTCGGCTTCCTTTTTAAACCAGGAGCCGATCTTCAGGTGAGTTAGAGTGTGCGGTGGAAATTGGCTTAGAAAGCTAAGGAACCGTGGAGTGGAATTATGACCTGGATCTGGCATAGTCATGGAGAAATAAGGTGGAATAGGCCTCCAAAATAGGGGTGTGGGGTGGGGTGCTGTTATGTTTGAAAATGGCTGTAATTTATGAATAGTTAATGCCACACTTTTTAAAACATCTTGCATTTCAAATTCAGTGGGGTGGTGTACAAATGCCATATAGTCATGGTGCCTTAAAGAGTTGTTTGTGTACTCGTGTGTATGATGCAGGTGGATTTGCTGACTGTGAAAGTGGAGCAGGAAACGCAGCGACGGAATCTGTCCCAAGCTGACCTGAAGGCTCAGAGGCAGGAGGTCAACACGCTACGCTCCTCTGAGAAACAACTTAAACAAGAACTCAACCACCTGCTGGAGCTCAAACTCAGCATGGAGAAACACAACCAGGAGCTACGCAGGTGTGTGTGTGTATGTCTGTGTGGTGTCTGGAGTTTGATAGTAATCATATGATTGCTATCATCACCCATCACATGATTACATCACTCAAACGATGCAGTATCGTAAGTAATGTGCTGTAGACCCCCCAGTGTGTTAAAACTTAAACGGTGAATTAAAATAGGCGAGGAAAAGTAAACCAATCACTTTCTTAAGGAAGTCAAGTAAGAATATGCTAGTTTGTGGACATAAATAAAGGCCGCCAAAAGGAGTTTTAAGTCTCCGTCTTTGTCCATTCAGGGAGAGAGAAGTTGCTAATGGACATCTGAAGGAGTTAAAGGACCAGCTGGAGGCTGAACAGTATTTCACAGTATGTATGCCATGTTCTATGTCCTTGCTGTGTTCTAATGTTTTTTTTTTATTGTGTTTAAAATTCTACTTTTTATTCTGTTGCATTTACATTTACATTCCAGTTTGAATTGCATGCTTGTGATTTTTGCTTTAGTGCACTACACAAGCATTCACATTCTTTTGTAGACCAACATAATTGAACAAAGAGGTTTCTGTCCTTTTCCAGTCTTCCAAAAACTGTCCTTTTTTTCTGTCCTCTGTCCTGAAAACTGTCCTTTTTTTCAGAAAGCTTACTGTTGCAGGTTTACCTCTGACACTGGAGACTCCTTCCAAAAGTGCTAGCGTTTGACTTATTTGTATGAATAATAGCAAATGATTGCACAGTTACAGGACCGCTGTCTTTAAAATTTTTGTTTGTTTTTGCAGAAATTATATAAGACCCAGATACTAGAGCTGAAGGAAGAGTGCGATGAAAAGACCAAACTCTACCAGGATGTACAGCGGAGATTGGAGGACCTGCAGGAAGAGAGGTGTGTTCATGTGTATTTGTTAGTCGGAGTATCATATCTGCAGGTAAATACAAGGGATGTTCAAGTCAACACATGGCCTCTTGTACAGAATAAATGAAAACAGTTATGAGTATAAGTAAAAATTCCCTTTATTTCGCTGTATAATCCTCTGCTACACTAGTTTCACTAGTGCTTGGATATTATCGAGGTATGAAGCTTTCTCAGTACGCCAGAGCCATGATAAGTCTGCATGCTTGACGTTTGAAATGCTGGCCTCCCAGGAATTCCTTAAATGGCCCAAACATGTGAAAATGGCTTAATGAAGAGAGGTCAGGACTGTATGGCAGATGTGACCGTGACTTCCAACTGAGTTCGTGTAATCTGCAAGTGGTGTTTGTGAATAAGTATGGCAAATCCTCGATTTTCAACTCGCTGAATGTTTATGGTAGTGACTGCAATGGGCTCCAAACCACCTCGGCCGGGATTGTCATTCATGGACTTGAATGTTTTGAATGTTTTACCAATTCACTCATGAGAAGTCACAGATCTTGGTTTGGCATGAATGAGATTAGAGAATAATCTAGAGTTGTTGCCCATCCACTAAAACATTTCAATGGTGCTTTAGTGGATTGAAATCTTATGGCTATTGATGAGCAGTGAACTTGTTTGTCATGTTTGTGGAACTAGTCTGAGTTGACATGCTCATTCATCTTTTTGCGACTAGCCATTATAACGTAGGTGAGCTGTGGCTATAAAGATAAGAACATACCCAATAATAATCCTTAGATAGTCTGAGGCATTCAAATGATGCTTTGTTGGTACTAGGGGTGGACTAAAGGGTCAAAATGATCTCCCATTCCATTTCACAAGCTTCTCACCTGATTCAAAAATCTAAAACCTCTAGCAGAAATCAAGATTTGTCAGGTAAAGTGATGTATTCTTGAACTGTCTAGTTTTAGTGTTCACTGTATTATCAGGTTACTGTTTTTGGTTAACATGCTTTCCACTATTGTAGCTGTGTGTAGCTAAGTGATTTTTTTTTATGCTTGATGTGAACAATAGCTGAAGCAAGCTGCATGATTGACAGACTGGATAATTGTACGAATGAAAGGTTTAATTACCATCGGTTACTCTATCCATTGCTATGTATTCAAGCAGGTTGTATTGTGACTCAAACTTTAGATAGAAGAGTATTTATTCAGATGAGCAATTTTACCTTTAATCAAGGAAAACTGTAAATGATGAAAACATGCTAATACTTGCTCTACGGCTTAATCCCATCTGTTCTTTTCACCCACTGTGTCTTGTCCAGTTAAATTTCACTTTAGTTTTAGTATTAGCTATATTGCAAAGTTTTGCAGAATGTGTATGTGATTCTACCTGATGGGACTCACTATTCATTAATCAGGATACCTACAGTATGCTAATTAATCAAGTCAAGTTGTAATCAGGGAGCTGATATAATACTTACTTTAACAAGCCTTAATTAAGTGCATGTACTGTATTTGCGTGCTTATTCGTGCAGGGACTCTCTGGCCGAACAGCTGGAGGTGAGCCTGACAAAGGCAGACTCTGAGCAATTGGCACGCTCCATTGCTGAAGAACAGTTCTCTGACCTGGAGAAAGAGAAGATCATGAAAGAGCTAGAGATCAAAGACATGATTGCCAGACACCGGCAGGAACTCAGCGACAAGGACAACACCATCAGCTCGGTGAGGCAAAGGAAGAACTATGCACTCTCTTAAATGACAAGGTTTGGCAGTGCATGAAATCCTGACAAGTGAAAATATGGTAAAAATAGAGCTGAAAGCTTGTTATGAGACTTATTCATTCATATACAGTACCAGTCAAAAGTTTGGATTATTTTAGAACAATACTGGATTTTTTTTAAATTCTGAAATAAAATACATATGGCATATGGTAATTAAGTAACAACAACAGTCGGTTGTAATTGTAAGACACGAGGGTCAGCTGTTCTGGAATAGTTCTTGCATGGACAGGATTGAAACTAGCTTTCTTGATGCCCATCCCAGTAAAGCAAGACCAAAACTTACCTTTGCTGCAGAGGAGAAGTTCATTCAGAGTTCCACCATCCATCTAGGGACCATGGTGGCCAATGTATTTATTCCCAACTGTCTTACAATTACAACTGTTGTTGTTGTTGTTGTTAGTCAACATTTATACACTACGGGCAATTTGGGAACACCAGTTAGCCTAATCTGCATGTCTTTGGCCTGTGGGAGGAAACCAAAGTACCCAGAGTAAACCCACCAAGCACAGGGAGAACAAGCAAGACCCTAAGGTGGGAATCAAACCCAGACCCTGGAGGTGCAAGGCAACAGTGTAACCACTAAGCCCCCATACCGCCCATGCCGCATTTTACCAAAGCCTCATTTCTATAACACCAGCTCCCACAGTACTTTTAGCTGCAAGACAAATCACAGGTTTATGTTGGTGAGTTTGTTCTAATATAGTAAGGATTATATTTTAATATAGTATGCCTGATGTGTGTGTGTATAGCTAGAGGAATCTAATCGCACTTTGACTGTGGACGTAGCCAACCTGGCTAGTGAGAAAGAGGAGCTCAATAACCAACTCAAAGATCTTCAACAACGTGAGTGCACCAGTCTTTCCATTATGTTCTACTTTTCTGTTTGATCATCTATTTCTATGAAGGCATGCTCTAAATATTTAATTAATCACATTCTGGGTTGATTGTGGGTTTTTTCTATTGCCTTAATGTACATAATTGAACCCTAAGGACCAAAAGACACCACATGCCTAGCTGTCAACGATACAAAATAAAAAGGATATACCCTCGATTGCACAGTACAACACAAGTACAAGTATAGTTTAGAACATTTTCTAGAAAAATGTAGTGTAACAGGAAAAAAATTCATATGCAGAAAGTGTTTTTATTTCCCTATATGATATTTATAAGTATGATTAAGCGTTTGGTCCTTAAAAGATTGAATGAGCATTACAGGATGATTAAAAGAATGTTTGTGGTTAATTTTAATGTTTCTTTGGCAAATACAGAGCTGCAAAAGGCTAAACAGGAAGAGAGGCAGGTCAGCATTATGAAAATGTCCTTTGAGAAGCAGCTTCAGTCTGAGCGAACGCTCAAGATCCAGGTGGGTGGGATTTATTACTGAATTCCTCAGTGCGAATTTATTTCAAGTAAATGTCTACAATAATATGATCATTTATTTCGTACCCAACAGAAACACAGAATTTCTTTTCAAATTCTGTTTAACTATAACAATTAAGTACAGTAACTATAACAATACGATCTTGAATCACAGACACCCAGATACACTTGGAGCAGCAGAAATGTGTCATAACCTGTCATGCCAGTTTGTGAAACATAAGTATATTTCAAAACTTATTTTTGGACCTGACCTCATTTTCAGTATGAAATAATATTTTCAAGTAAAAATAATATGTACAGTATATCTAAATGATCAGGTACTGACTTCCTGCTTTTTCGTCTGCAGTCAAGTTATGAGAAACCTGACACACTTGAAGTATTAGATTCTTGAGTTTCCTTGTATGTAATCTGGAAAAACCAGGAGATTTGGTTGTAGATACTTATTTTTGTATTTATTTTGGGCAATAAAAAAAGGGAAATTGTTTCATTTGCAAAAAGCCTTGTTTGCTTTTCTCGTGATAACACACTGCATGCCATTTTGACACATCTGTTTAAAGAAATCATATACCCCTAACATTAAAACCACCTCACACGGTTTGGGCTCCGTTTGTGCCTCCGATGTCACCATTTCTAGCAGGTTTTATCTACGAGAACTGAAACAGGTTTGACAGTCAGGAGTGGGTACTTGAGTGGGTAGACAATGCTTGGAAAAACTTACCAGCTCATTTCCTTTTGTGTAAAAATGCACAATGTGTGCCACCTGAGACTGCTGATGCATTTTTAAACAGCAAAGGCTAATTTTAATTAGTATTGACTTTAACAAATCCACTACGGAAGGAAATAAATGGCATTAAAGTAAAAACATACAAATTATTTATAAATGCATCTTTGCTTTATAGCATTTCCTTGCATTTGTCTAAAACCCTTGAACAGTACTGTATTCCACAAAAAAAATATTTTATTAATTTAAATATTACTCTTGCCTACAGTATGTCAGTATGCTAGCTAAATTTTTATTTTCCCATAGAAGTAACATAGGGTTTTGATCATGATGTTGGCTCCCTAGCAATATCACCTTGCACCTCCAGGGTCCGGGTTCGATTCCCACCTCGGGAACAAATACAGTGGTCACCATTGTTCTTCACGGTCCCTAGTTGGACTACAGAGGCTCCTAGATGGATAGGTGTTGGCCCTCTAGGTGCCACAATGAAATGTCATGATCCAAATCAATTCAGTTTGTAATTAGATACCTGCTGTCCTGTGCTGTTTTCATATTTTTTCTTTTATAGGGAGCTTGTGGCTCATATACTGTACATACAGAGAAAAACATTTCAGTTCTTGAAAGTCGCTATCTCATTAGTTATTCCAAGGATCACCTGCGTTCAGATCTACCTTGCTGGAATTTGTATGTGGCATGTCGCACAATAATTGTGTTGTTTAATGCTTGGATTAATGCTTTACTCTGCTACCATTTAGGCCGTTAACAAGCTAGCCGAGATAATGAACAAGAAGGATGCGCCGCGGGGCGTCCACAATGCCGACGACAGCACTCTGAGAAGAAAAGAGAAGGAGAACAGGAAGTTGCAGCTGGAGTTGCGCTCTGAGCGAGACAAGCTCAACAGTACCATCATCAAATACCAGAAGGAGATCAGTGAGATGCAGGCCGTAAGTGTTAAATTGGTGCATATTACCAACAGCGCCATTTCCTGTGGTACAGTGTGTCCCTTTGGTTTTTGAATTAATTTCTATACTGCTGTCGTTCTCTTTGTGCGTGTTCTGGTCGTAGATGATATCAGAAGAGTCGCAGATGCGACTGGAACTTCAGATGGCTGTAGACAGCAAGGACAGCGATATTGAGCGTCTGCGGAGTCAGATCACTTCACTTAGCATCCATTCCTTAGACACAACTAGCATCAGCAGTATGGGCAATGAGCAAGACATTGATGAGCCTTACCCAGGTACAGTAGCAACCAAAACACACACACAGACAAAATAAGGATGACTGATGATCCACACTTCCCTTTCTCCTTGTTCAACTAGCTTCCTCTTTGTATCTATCCATCCTATACCTTCTGCCTTGCACCACTGAACCTCTGATTATGACAATTTTCTTGTTTCTTTTTTTTCTAACTGACACATTCTCGACCCCTTCCCCTGTCACCATGGTCGCACGGCAGTGCGCATCACACAAACACAAACCTCAGAGTCCATGTCGTTTTCATACCAGCGAAGCTCCAAGCGGGTGTGTATCGACACCCGGCCAAACCTCAACTGCCCCCTGTTCTCTTCTGAGTCTGAGGAAGAGGACGATGAGGAACAGAGGGGTCAGCATCAGCTGGCTTTGCCTTATGAGAGGCCAAAGGACGTTGGGGCTGCAGGTGACCCTGCATGGAGTTGTGCACATGTGTGTTCACTCGCATTAAATGCCTTTAAGATTACGTCCAGTCACCTTGACTAACAACCAGAACTATGGGAACAGATTTGTGTCCAAGTATTTTGAATAATGTGGCGTATTAGATATATTATACACTTCCTGGCCAAAAGAATTATTTATTATAATAATTTATTAAGAAGCATCAAGCAAGAAAACAACTAAGGAGATTATAGGAATTATTGGTCTGTCACCTTCAGAGAAGATACATGGTCAGAACAAAAATCATGAATGACTGTAAACAGAGTTCACTGAAATGCTTTGTGATGTTGCATCATGAGGCTTACCAGAGTAAAAGGGTTCAGTTTGGTAAAAAAAAAAGTAATAAGTCCAGATTGACCCTATTCTAGAGCGATGGGCGTGTCAGGGTAAGAAGGGAAGTGCTTGAAGCGATGCACCCATCATGCATAGCACCAAGTGTACACGCCTCTGGAGGCAGCAGTGTTATGATCTGGTGTTGCTTCAGTCGGTCAGGTCTAGACTCAGCAATAAAAAGAAGTCAGCTGACGACCTGAATGTACTGAATGACCAAAGTATCACATCTATGGAGTTTTTCTTCTCTAATGGCACTAATTGTAAAAGAGTGGTTCTGGGAGCATGAGGAATCACTTTCACCCATGTGACCTGGCCACCACTTTGCGTGCCGTAAGCAAAGCTAAAGGTGGACGGATGAAATAGAAGTGTGTGCAATTTTATTTTGGCCAGGCGGTGTATGTAATGTTAGTAGTGCTAGCTGTCTCACTTGCTAGGTCTTATTTTATACCCCTACATGTCAGACATCAGTGGTTATTAAAATACATACACATACACACTACACTGTAATGAGTTGAGGCTGTCGCTGATTCCTTTTATGTCAGTTGATCCTACATAGTGTGAGCCACTGCTATTTTGTGTGTGTGTTTAAAGCACATAAAAACTGGAATACGCTACTAACGTGAAATGCTTTCCTTCACACTATTCTTGAGCTCATGCGATATACTGTAGCGCTTTGCTAAATAGCTTCATCATTGAGATCTGTGATGGATATTAGATTTTAGCCCTCGTATTTAATTTCATAACCAGCAATCATGACAAATCTTCTCCCATAAACTTGAGATTCACAATAACCTGCCCGACTGAAAACCTTCACAGGTGTGTTTCTAACTCAGCGTGGGATTGAGTGCGAGTGTGAGATGATCTTTGCCACTGCTTCCTGTTATGATTCATGAACACATCATTTTTCTTGTCCACAACAGATACCAGTCTGGAGGGTTGGCTGTCTCTTCCAAGCAAAAACACCAAGAGGTTTGGATGGGATAGGAAGGTAAAACAAGAACGCATAAACATCTTAACCATATACCTATTTATATTTTTCCTCAATCTGTCTGTAGATGTGTTATGCATGTGTACACGTCATCTGTGCTCTGTAGTATGTGGTGATGAGCAGCAAGAAGATCCTGTTCTATGACTCAGAGGAAGAACGTGACCAGGCCAAACCGTTTATGATACTGGACATCGAGTGAGTCTAAACGCATCTCCTTTACATGAATATAAATACCAGGTCCATGATGGAATGATTAATATTTTTATGTCCGTATCATTTATTTCTTCATTAGAACAGGAGAGTTATAGCAATAGAAAAAATTAACCTATAGAGGCTCTATAGCAAATAGAAAAAAAACATGACACTGTGACACATTCAGTGGTTAAGAAATTAAAATTATGACAAAAAAAATGTATGACGATAATTTTTTTTCTTGAATAATAAATCAAGCAAAACTATTGAAACTGTGTGCCACACAGCTGTATTATGTTTTCGTGTATTTAGCATGAACTTGCATCTCACTCATAACGACTAAATCTGCCATTTATCATTTTATTTTATCACAAATAGACTGGATATTGTTCCATTTAAACAATTCCTTTTGTTTTATCTCAGTAAACTCTTCCATGTACGGCCTGTGACACAAACAGATGTGTACCGTGCGGATATCAGAGAGATCCCTCGTATTTTCCAGGTATTGTGTGACATTTTATGCTCTAGCACAAGATGGTTTTGTTTGGTTTGAACAAGTTGGCCTAACTAAAGTTTTTGAGCTGAATTTGCTATCGGATCTACACGAATGCAGATTCATTACAGCCGCTCGAGAGCTCGGTAACGGCTCCTTACTGCCTCTTTCATGGCTCGGTGTGAATTCTGTCGTGAGAAATTATATATAACGTTAGAAATTTTTAATTAGTTTGATTAAGTTCATAAGTTTGATGTCAAATAATTTGCCATATTGCAATATTGATCACTAAAATGTATGTGGTTTGGTCATTTCATTTTATTCAAAACTTTGGAAAATAGGAATAAAATTTCTTTCATACATTTTAACATCATTATAATATTTACACATCAAGTTTCGTCCTGTAGTTGGTCACAAGTCCAAGTCTACTGTAGGACTTCATCAAAGGTGAAAGGTCATCACTGAGGATAAAATGAGGCATGGACATTGCCATCATTGGTCAGGGGTCCTGGTGGAGGAAAGTTGATGGTACCATCCTCTATGCGCTCCTTCAGCTCACCGTCATTAAAACAGCTGAGCATCTGACATATGTCCCATTCCTCCAGTGTCTATAGGACAAGTTTGTTTCATATCGTGAGCGGGAGACACAGCGGGAGAGGTCGCTAGCAAATTCGTGCCAAATTCGAGTGTAAATGGGGGGGGTATAAATTGGCTGATGATTATATGTATGTTTTTACCATGTCTACAGTTTGTTTGCTTATATAAATGCTTGTTTCCATTAGATTGACTTCCTTGTCTGTCTCCTTCTTATCTCTCATGCCTTTTCTCTCTTAGATCCTCTATGCAAACGAGGGCGAGAGTAAGAATCAGGAACCAGGTGTGGAGCTTTCAGTTGCCGAGAGGTCATCCTACATTCCTCACAAAGGCCATGAGCTTGTGCCCACACTCTACCACTTTCCTTCCAACTGTGACGCATGTGCCCGACCCCTCTGGAACGTCTTCAAGCCCCCTCCAGCTCTGGAGTGCCGTCGCTGCCACGCCAAATGCCACAAAGACCACCTAGACCTCAAGGAGGAAGTGCTTGCACCCTGCAAAGGTCAGGAGATCGTGCTAGACTATGTTTTAAAAAGATTGAATCAGTCAAACTCCATACATCGGTGTACATACAGTATGTGCAAAAATGTGCAAAAGCCGTCCATGTTGGTTTATCAGAAAGTAGTGCAGGAAGTAGTAGTAGTGCTACGGGTCTTTCATGGTGATCCTGGTTTTCTTTTGACATTTTTGGTGTAATTGTCCCCCATCATAGAAAGACCGGTGTTTCAGACAGATTTCACTATATTTCACTGAGGATGTTGGTTAAATAAGGAGAGTGTCCTCACTGGTTCACTCTTCAGCCTCCGGAAAAAGTGATGGGCCTTCAGGGGGATACAGAAAGTGTTTTGGGACCAAGATTTGCAATTGGGAGTGTTGAATGGTTTGGTCTGGATGTATAGTGATGGATATCCACTTTGGCTTTGGAGTCTTTAATGTGTGCCATGACCAGCTTTATCATTATTGATGTATTTCATTATTAGGGTTAGTGATAATGGTCACATAGGGATAATGGTCAGTCTGAAACTGTAAAGGATTCTGAAACAGGGATGATGATTGTTGGTTGATTTGAAACATGAAGCTACTTTGGCCTGGGCAAGTGATGAGTTAAAGATCAGGTCATCTACCCTTAAATGCACATTCACAATCTGTAATGTGGGCCAGCATCCTTATATGGTTTAACCCTCTACAATTGTGCTGTACAAGTGTACAATAACTCTTTACCTAGAAGAAGGGTACTCTTGGTGGCTGATGTGATGGACGAGTCAGAGCCAACATGAAGAGAACCCTTGTAACTCCATGCACGTGCTCCGTGCTTACCACTAAGTCAGCCTTGTGTTATTTCATGGTTTTAAAATGTCCAGTATTGTTCTAGAATGTAGGAAACACCTAACTACACAAAAACATTTAAATAGAAGGTGTATCCAAACTTTTAACTGGTATTGTATATGGGTAAAAAAAAGTGATGGCTCAGCCAGTACAATTTGAAATTGATTTTGTATTTGTAATTAAATCCTGTTCCTTGTTTTTGCAGTGAACTTTGGCACGGCTAAAGAGCTGCTGCTGCTGGCCAGTTCCTCGTCTGAGCAGCAGAAGTGGATCGGCCGTCTGCTCAAGAAAATCCCGCGCAAGCCTCGTACTCAGAGTGGATCACCTCCTGTAGATCCTCCGCTCGGGTTGCTGCCATCACCGCTTCCCTCACCACGTCTCTCTCCACGAAACTCGCCCAAACTCTCCTCTAGAGGAGCCATGAGAGTGCACAGTAAATCCCAACCACCCCCGAGCAAGCCCAGGTGAGTGTGTATACCGAATAAACAGTTTATGTAACAGTTAATAATAATCAGTTCGTATTTACAAACTTTATTGTATTTTTTTTTTAGATTACTTTTATTATACATTTGCAAAATTTACTGTTGGTCACATTCATTAATCTGGATTGTGTGTGCTGATGAAACATTGTCTCTGAGCCTCGCTTTTGTGAAAGTATTGTCAAATAGAGGGTTGAACTCATACAAGTTTTAAACAATAATAATCAATAATAACAACAACAAAACATAATAAGTAACAAATCAGCTTTGTAGCATTAAAGTCTTAATCAGACTTTCTTCTGCTTTCTTCTTGGATGTGTATCATCTAAACAAATATTTTAGACCCTAATTTCATTCATCTGCTTAATAACGCTTGGCTGGATGCTTTACCTTCACACACACACACACACACACACACACACACACACACACACACACACACACAAAGAAAAAAAAAGGCAGATCCTCACCACATCGCCTTATTAAACCAACATCGAAAAAATCTAATATTTACTTTTTCATGTAGAGTGATATTTCCTCTGAATTCCAAATGTGTAATCTGAAAAAGGAGATGTGAGTCATCTAGCAGATTTGCCAAGAAAGAAAAAGCTACACTTGATATCATTACTGGAACTCATGATGGGGTGTCAGTATTTAAAGCACTGATCACGGAACCCAAAACTGTTTGGATGAACATTGTGTTATTTAGACATATTCGATTGTTGTAGCTGAAGATAATAGTAGATTTTTTTAAATATTGGTAAAATATGTATGTATAGTATAACAGATAGAGTATAGAGCAAGACGGTTTGTTATACAGTGCCATGCAAAGTATTTATTGGGCATGTTACAACCACAACAGTAAATATAATTTTTATCATATAATTTTCCTTTCACTTACCAATTATTTGCCACTTTGTGTTGGTCTATCATATACAATCCCAATAAAAGACATTTTTTACAAATAAAAAGCTAATAAGCAGTCTGCTTTACTTTAATACCCCCAACTAAAATCCAGTGGAACCATTTGCCTTCAGGAGTCACCTAATTAGTGAAGGTCCTTAAATAATGTCTTGGTAGGTTTGCAGTTGTGTCTTACTCTTTAATTTTTTGATAATGGAGATAAACAGCACTCCGTGAGATGTTCTCCATAATCTTGGGATCATTTTTATAACCTATCCCTGCTATAAGCTTCTCCATAGCTTTATCCCTGATCTGTCTTGGGTGTTCCTTGGGCTTCATGATGCTGTTTGTTCTAACAAAAACAGAACAGCGGTATTTATGCTGAGATTAAATGACACACAGGTGCACTCCATTTACTAATTAGGCGACTTCTGAAGACAATTGGTTCAACATGATTTTATGTAAAGGGTATCAGAGTAAAGGAGGCGAAATAAATACATATGCACGCCACACTTTTCCAATTTTTATTCGTAGAAAAAAATTTTTAAACCATCTATCATTTTCCTTCCACTTTACAATTATGTGCCAATTTGTGTTGGTCCAACACCTATCCAAATCTCAATAAAATACATTCACGTTTGTGGTTGTAATGTGAAAAAATGTGGAAAAGTTCAAGGGGTATGAATACTTTTGCATGCAGACCACTCTAAATATCAGTGATCGAGAAGTCATTGTAATCTGGTTTAAATTAGATTATTTAGTATCGATCTATATTGGGTGGTCCGCTGTGGCGACCCCTTGACGGGAGCAGCAAAAGGACAACAACATATAGACAGAAGAATCTTTTCTTTCCTCCAGATGTGTAGAGATGTTCTGGCTTGAAATCCAATCGGCAAAATGTACATGCGTTCAAATCAGTGCAATCTGATTTCCTTTTTGTGCTCCGAACCTCCTTTATAGCACTGGCCCCATGATCCGAATCATTCTCCACTGACCTCTTCACCTTTCCCCTGTGGCGCTGTGTTTGTGTGTATGGACAGTAAGTATGCTGTGCCCTGCAGCGCCACCTGGCTGTCTGTTCTTCTCCGTGGTCTTAACACATGCAAGCGAAGTGCGAGAATTTAATTCACTAACATTGCCAACAAACACTGGGCTGCAGATAGTAAATAAAACATAATCTGCATTAATTCAAACAATACACCAGTCCTAACCAACATCTTTAGTCTTTCATTTATAAAATGACTTTTGTAATGCAGCAAAAGACACCTTTTGATAAGGGTTTGCAAAGACAGATGAAGTTGCATAACTCAAGTGCCCCTACTCCTATTCCAGCGGGATAGAGTTTGACCTGAAGGCCTGGGCATGGGCTCTTCATGATGCTGATGATGATGATGATGATGATGTGTTTGACTTCTGAAGATGTGGGAGACTGCAGGGTAACCACTATGTCTGGTTAACCGCGTGTTACTGTACATAGTGGCTTAAAGTTTGGTGTGTTTGTCCTGTGGCACATTTACATGTGTACAGAATGGGTTAACCTAAAACTGTGTCCTGATTGAGTTTTTGGTATACTAATAAGGTTAATTGGTCTTGAGCATATATTAAAGGAATAAGCCAGTGAACTTTAACGTAATGTCTGAAAGTTCGTGAAAAGAAATTTTTAATTTTTTAATGAGCATAGAGAAAAGTAAGGATAACAAAGGAGAAAACCTGTTTTATTCACGATGGAACTCTAGGCCAGTTTTTTGAGAAAGAGCTAATCATTTATGAGTCACATACAAGAGGCGTTCAAGTCAAAGCGGGATTGTGCAGAATAACAGAACACATAATCTGCTGCTACACTAATGCACTTATCCAAGTGTTTCACTAGTGCCTTTTAAACTAGAAGTTCACCTTGGCTGGGATCGTCAATGACAGACATCTTCAAAACGTTTTCACCATTCAAAAGCTTTAATCATCGGCGTCTGATCGGCCTATTGCTCTTAAAAGTTTATATCAAACGGTTTTACGCCTTCATAAGAGATTTTATCGCAAGTCCCGGTTTGACCCCATATTTGTAAATGATCCTTTCAGAGATAGACAGTTTGAGTTAACATGAAAATTACAAAATCTATAAATATAGAATTACACTCTACTACGTTGCTCCAGTAATTAAAAGTTGAATGAAGAGTTTAAATTGTCTCAGCTTCATTTTAAGACCATTGAGTGTAATACATACTGTTGGTGTGTATGACGTCTAAAGCATTATCGGCTTACTGTAGCTGCCTGTAGCTGAAATTCAAGCTAATAACATTTGATGTTTAAACATTTGATATTTTATACAAAACTATTATCTTGTGTGAGCTGTTTTTAAATCGCAAACTGAGCCATCAATTAAATTCAATTAGTTGAATTGACTGACAAAAGCATAATTAACTGTGCAACCATTTTAATCTCAGAGGTCTACTAAGTACAGTGAAATGTCTAAAATTATTTTCCATGGTAGTCACTTAAACACTATACAAATGGCTTATAAACATCTGGATTATTCCTTAAATGTGCTTTTTGTAAAAGTTTGGTTACAGCAGTGCAAGCGTGTTCGTGTGCATGCGTGTGAGCGCACATTGCATTTGATGCATGTCTCTGGGACGTTCATTTCCACTCTGCACTGTTTTCATACAGCATGCTACCGTTGTAACTCATCATAATCAACAACCTAAATGATTTCTTTCTGCTTTCACAGCTAACCCTGATGGAGAGCGGCTTGGACTCGCCATAATGTAGCAGATGCTGCAGTACAACAGACATTACAGAAAACCAAGGACATGACATAGGTGTTGTAGACACACTGTCTATTAACACTCCGGAAGATGTGACATTTTAAAGCAATATCATCACAGTGTGAAAGTCTTTTAAAGTATTAAGACATGTTACGTTCGGTTATACAGTATGTCTGCTCGAGTGGGTGTATGTCTGTGTGTGTGTGTGTCTATAATTAGTCATATGTAACAATGTATTGGTTTGTTCACATATGAAGGATTAATGTAGGGGAGACACTCATGCAGTTTGCTGTAAAAGCTACATTTTTACCATTTAAAAGTTATTTAATGCTTTATAAAGAGCTGTGGTTTATATTTGAAAGAAGATAATTAGCAAAGCGTGATCTCGTTGTGTTTTAATGATGCGTTCTACTGCACAGGTTTGCTTTGTGTTGTCGGTTTGTAACTGGAACTACGTACAGATTAGAAAATGCAATGCGGTGGTCCAAACAATATTCTTTATCCCATTATACAAAGGAAAAAATGCCCACGGAATAAACAGCTAAATACCAGTAGGCAGAATTTACTAGAAAAAAATAAACAGTGGAATTATGAGGTCGTCTTGTCATTTGTTGATCGCACATACAAACGCATAAGCAGTGTATCAGTAAAGAGCGCAGGTGTTAAGTTAAAAAGTACTACATTTCAGTTTTACTTTACAAACATGGGTGTGTTTTGTTCTAATCACTTTTAATTCGCAACAAACTCTAAACAGATCAAATTCATCTCTTTTGAACTTGAGACAAAGAATTTCACTTAAATTGTCTCTCAATTATCTGATTGTTTTGTCTTCTATCCATCCATTATCTATAAAACTTGAGGCCTGAAGCCTATCCCAGGGAAACCAGCGAACAAGGTGGGGAACCAACCCATCGCAAGGAACAAACTACTGTTCATTTCGTCAGCTATGTTCAATTTTAGTCATAGTCACGGGAAAAATGTCCTGATTAGTTTTTATCATATTTAATCAAATGCTATATTTGTTTAGTTAAGTTATAGTCGACTATAAGTCTGGACATTTTCGTCTATTTTTAGTCAGAGGAACTCTTAAGCATTTTCATCGTGAAACGAAAACGTAACATTTAAGCAATAAGATTATTATTATTAAGTAACCCTGCAGTCAATCTAGGCTAGCCAAAACCATTTAAAAAGTTTTTTTTACAAAATTATTATCTTAACATTTTAACATTTACAATGTAAGATGTTTTCATCCAATCATATTTATTTTAAACCATCACAACAACTGCTGCATGTCCATATTTTTTTAACTACAAAACAATATAAGCAGTATGGACAATACAAACTTTTCCTTTTTTTAATATGAATTTACACACTTGGACTGTTGTAGGGATAGCTCCTATGGGTCACAATCATCTGCTAACCTAGTAGGTTAATATGTTTCTCAAAGGTGTAACTATAAATGAAAATTAAATATATTACAACACAGTTATGTTAACATATGGTAACCTGATTAGCACAGAGAGGCTGTAAGACTGGGTCGTTTTTATGTTATGCCTTGATGTGTCTCTTCAGGTCTCTGGTATTTTTCCCAGCGGTTGTGTGTCCCCACTGTTTCCCCTCCGACATCGTCTTTTCTCTTTCGCCTGAGTAATAATGCTGTGATGACGAACAGGTAAAGTTGACTAAGCTTGTAACATCCCGCTGCTCGTGCTGTAATTAGACTGTGGGAGGAAACCAGAGTACCTAGAGGAAACCCACCAGACACAGGGAGAACATGGAGACTACACGCACACTGGAGGTGTGAGGCGTCAGTACTAAACACTGATAAATCATAAATGTGTGCGCTTGGAATATAAGCTATAGAAACAGAGCTGGGTCATAATTAGAAAACTATATAAACTGCCTATCTTTTTTTTTTTATATGAACTGGATTTTTTTTTACCTAGGGTTATGTAGGTGAACATACTGTATGGTGAATGTGACTAACATCAAATTTAACTTCAAAGTGAATTATCTAACTGCTTCTAGGTTATAGAAGTGATAATTATTTTATTACAGAATACATTTATTGGTTGGCTTAGTGGTATGCACTCTCGCCTTGTACCTCCAGGGTCGGGGTTTGATTCCAGCCTCAGCCGAATCTGTGTGCGTGGAGTTTGCATGTTCTCTTAAATGAGAATAAATACAATGGTATTTGCCTTTGGCCTCAACGGATTTAGTTGGACTACAGAGGTTCCTACATGAATGAATGGGTTAACATGGTGGCATAACGTAATTGCTGCAGATTTGTCAGCTGAACTGGCGTTATGTGAATCTCCCGTTCTGCCACACCTCTGAGGTACTCGACTGGATTGAGATCTGGTGATGAAGGCCACTTTAGTACAGAGAAATCATTGTCATGTTCAAAAAGCCAGTTTGAGATGATTTTAGTTTTGTGACATGGTGTGAAAAAATCTCACACCACACACCATTACATCACCACCACTATGCTGATCTGTTGATACAAGGCAGTATGGATCCATGCTTTCATGTTGTTTATGCCAAATTCTAACCCTACCATTTGAATGTCACAGTAGATCCAGATCATTTAGACCAGACAAAGCTTTTCCAATCTTCAATTCCCCAGTTATGGTGAGCCTATGCAAACTGTGGCTTCAGTTTTCTGTTCTTAGCTGCCAGAAGTGGCACATCTGCTTCAAAGTTCTTTTATCAGCTAAAAGTTAATTAAATCAAATCTCTGTTCTTTCTCATTCTGATGCTCGGTTCGAACTTCAGCAGATCGTCTTGACCATGTCTACGTACACGCCTAAATACATAGGCACTGCCATGTGACTTTAGACATTAGACTTACTTTCCTTTACATCAGAGAAACAACATGGTTGTTACAAACAGATTTATTCCAATTCTTACTTTATACATGTTCAAAAACTATAAACAGGAACTGCAATGTTCAGATAGGCGTGCAATAAACATGTATAAACGTACGGTGCAGAATGCCAAGTGAAAACGTGAAAAACATCTGTGGCATTTGTTCCACTCATTCACAAAACATCTAAAGTTATTAATAAAACTCATAAGACCACTCCATCCCAACCCCCCCACTTCTACCCCACCACACACACACACACACACACACACACACACACACACACACAGTCATATTCTAGAATAGTATTTCCACATGACCTTTACATGGTATGAGTGCAAACAGGTGCAGTTCTATACTGAGACTTTGGAAAATTACTTTCCTCCCTACTGTCTCGCTCTGAGAGAGAGAGAGAGAGAGAGAGAAAGGTAAATCTATTCTGATAATTTAGCTGTATGACATGAGCCGAGACAAGGAAAGCGTATGGGAGGAAAAACAGTACTATAAGGAACTCCTATGCAAATCCAGTATATATTATGAAATTGTTAATAAAACATAATGGTGATAATGTTTGGGTTTATTTATTTATGTATTTATTTATTTAGACTGAATGATTAAATCATCTATCTCTACTGGAAAATCAAGGCCAGGAGAACAAATACGTTGCTTTTTCCACAACAGTGAAGCACATGTTCAATTTTTTTTTTTTTGCTTTTTTTCTTCATTTAAAAGTTTTTAAATATATATTATTCAATTAACAATAAAAAGACTTATTGGTAAATGTGTCTCACTATTGTGAAAAATGTATATATATTACCATATACATACTGTTTTGCCATACATTTTGGAAATAATTTGTAGCACTTTGAGATTTGTTTCAATTATAAAGTGCATTATAAATTAAATGTATTATTATTTATATTATATGTTTTGCATATGCATGTATGAAATACTAAAGAAGCATGCACTTGACAGTTCAGCAGCTTGCTTTGACCGATTGGTGGCGCCAGATTTGCATTTCGAGACTTTAATGGGAAACTTTCATTCACTCAATCAGAGACACAACACTGTCATAACTTTGACATTTTTTATATTAAAGGAAAAATCGACCCTAAATGACTTACATATAAATAGACATATTTCGTATTCATTTATGTCTAATATTTATTTTGTAACAACATTTTAAGTGCCACGTTATCAGTTGAGTTAACATTTTCCAATCTTATCCACGATTTAGATTAGGACAGCAGAGAGACCAGCAATGTTGTACGGTTTGGAGACGTTGCTGCTGACAAAAAAGCAGGAAACAGAGCTAGAGGTGGCAGAGCTGAAGATGCTCCAGGTTTGCTTTTGGAGTGACAAGAATGGACAGGATTAGGAATGAGTTTATTAGAGGGATGGTGCAGGTAGGACGGTTGGGGACAAAGTTAGAGAGACCAGATTAAGATGGTTTGGACATGGTCAATGGAGGGATAAGGTATATCAGAGCTGTCATGCAGGAGGAGAAGAGGAATGCCCAAGAGGAGGTTTATGGATGTTGTGAGGGAGGACATGACAAAAGAAGATGTGGAAGACAAAGTTGGATAAAGACGAATAGTCTGGTGTGGACGATGACCTCTAACAGGAGCAGCTGAAAGAAGAAGATCATCCACGATGCAGATCGGCAAACTGCTGGTAGTGGTGCAGTAGGACTAAACCCACATCAACATTACTGCACACTTTGTTTGTCTCGATCAAGGCAAGCCAATCTAATATTTGCAATGCATTCTGGATATTTATGTCTCAGTGATTTCTCTGCCTATTAATTCAACATTTCTGTTTTTTTTTATTTTATTAATATGATGTTGCGCTATTGCACGTAAGAAAAAAAGCTCTTGCGTCTTCTAATAGTGAAACCTGACTAAGACCATTTAAATTTTTCCCCCATTACCCAGAATTCACTGTACATGTAATTGCAATGGGTGGACTAAGGAATACGGAATAAGGGGACTACAACAAAATCCAACAAATTAGCATCACTTATCTTCCTCACATCTCCACACCTTTATATGAGAGAGAGAGAGATCACGAGAGAGAGAGAGAGAGAGAGAGAAGGAGGGAGGGAGGGAGAGATTTCTATAGCAAAAGATTTGCGACCTGGATGGATGTCATTGTTGCCTGGGGTTCGGTATAGAGGTTTGAAAAAGCTTTTATAGTGGACTAAGTGAATGAGAGAGAGAGAGAGAGAGAGAGAAAGAGAGAATATGAGTATTTGAGAGATTTACAGCACTTTAAAGCCAGCCAGTCTCTTGGGGTGGTTACTTATGAAAATTAAGCCATGCCCTGAGCCCTGTCAGAAGAATGCGCAGGAAACACTCTACTAACTTTAATTGATTTTCCCTTGTGCTAATTCTTCTTCTTCTGCCTCTTTCATCTCTCATTCTATGATGTTCTTACTCCTTTGGTACGCTATAAGCATGGCTCAAGGCTCCACTTATGAACACACGCCGTCTCATCCTAACCAGACTTCATTACCACCCGCATGACACCTCCTGAGCTCAGATGTCATAAAACCTACATGTTATTGTGATATATTAGGATTAATCAAATATACAGTATAAAAAGTTTTTCCAACTGAAAGTTCAAATACCGTGTCTGAATGGTGTGAGATTTTCCCCACATTCCTTTTGATATGGAAATTAAGGGTCAGTCACTTTTAGTCTGCTATAAATGCTTCCTCAAACCTCACAATGACAGCCATTCATGTCAAATCCTGGCCATTTTGCTGTAGAAATCTCTCTCTCTCTCTTTATTTCAATTAAATTCAGCTTAACAAGCTTTGTCGCCACGACCATATATATGTACAGTTTTGCCAAAGTGCTACAAAAGAGGAACTGTTATTAAATATAGAAATCCTCTCTCTCTCTCTCTCTCTCTTTCTTTATTTCTCTCACTCACTCATACACTTTGTGACCTTGACAATTGCAGGGCTCTCAAACTGATTTTGTAAAATGTCAGCCCCTATTGTTGTTACCAGAATATTATATTACAGAGCCCCTGTATGCTGTGTGTGTGTGTGTGTGTGTGTGTGTGTGTGTGTGTGTGTGTGTGTGTGTGTGTGTGTGTGTCTGTGTCTGTGTCTGTGCATGTGTATGAATGTCCAAAATCTATGCTCCGTGTGCTTACTTGTGCCCAATCAATTATCTGTCAATGAAATAACAGAAGGAACTCTTATGATCCGTGGACACAACGAACTATAACGCACATGCTTGCATCATGTGAGAAGTCACAGTCGCATCGTGTGGCATTCAGACCTCCTCGTTATCTTCTGCTGCTTTGTGTCCAGCCTGACTATGTGGTTTATGGCCACATCAATTTGTCAATGTGTCTTTGTGTGAAGCCCAGACAGAACTGATTTTTACTGGAGACAAACTGTGATCTGGGTTAAACGAAACAAAAGCGCTTTCCGTCACACCAGCTTGTGGATTTAGTATTAAACAGAAGAATGGTCTGTGATTAAAGACATACATGGTTTGCAGGATGATTGGGTAGTCTGTACGGGATGGTTGGTTTTATTTAAAATGCTACGGGAATAAAAATAATGTACAACAGGCTAAACTGTGTTTCTTGATGTGTTGTTTACATCAATGATCATGATCAAAATTAAATAGAGATAAAGTCTAAGGTTCTTCTTACAGCTTTGGATTTGAATTATACACTATACTTTTTTACCCATGTATAAATGATTAATATCGCAGGTGTCGTGGCTGATAATGACACTTTGACTCCAAGTTACCTCTTTTCCAAAATTAAAGCTTCTCCATGAAGTCCTAAACTGACATCAAAACCAAAAAAACAGCTTTAAACAGTCATTCTGCAGCCTTACTTTTCACGGTATGAAATCATACCATATCATGTCATAATGCAAAGAATCCATCAAATCCTCCACCTTGACGACACCTTGAAATTTATTCATTCATCTTTTATACCACTAATCCTGTACAGGGTTGTCGGGGGCCTGAAGGCTATAGGGGGCCTGGATACTTAGGGCACAAGTCAGGGTACATGCTGGACTTGGTGCCAAACCATTGCAGGGCACAGATAAGCTTACGATTCAGGCAATTTAAGAACACCAATTAGCCTTAGCTGCATGTCTTTGAACCATGAAAGGAAACCGGAGTACGTGAAGGAAACCCACCAAACACGGAAAGAGCAATGGTTTAATAAACAAATAAATACAGATGCCAATGTGTCAGCAAATATACATTCTTTTATACTGGTTATAGTGGATGGGGTTTCGATCCATTGCAGGGCACACAAGCACATACCCACATACTACATGCAATACCAATTAGTCTACTCTATATCTTTGGACTGTGGGAGAAAACAAGAGTAAGCCTGCTAATTAATACAAATTAATTAACATTAATTAATGAACATGCAAACTCTACACATACAGACCTGAGGTGGGAACTGAACCAAAAGTCAAAATGGTAACCACTACTGCATCATGCCGCCCAAGATTATGTACATTTAATATAAACCAAAGCAGAATCAAGAATAAAATAGCTCTATGGTACAAATTCTAACATACATAAGGTATAAAATATAAAACTAGATGCAAGAGGTCTAAAACGTTCTATATTTTTTATACTTTTGACTAGTATTTATCATTTCATTCTAGTCTTGTTTTTTAAGACTGCTAAAGCTTTCTGCCCTAACCCACTTACTGTACTGTGAATATCTTATCTCTTAAATAACACACTGTCACTTTATTGTGTGTCTAATAATTACTTTGTACAATCAGCTTCAAAGAACGTGTCTGAGTGTTGCATAAGTCATTGAAGTCATTCTTTTGTGCATGGCCTTTAAAAAAATAATAATAATAACTGTATTAATGAATACTAGAGGAACTAAGCCACAAATGTGCACTGACTTTGTATATACTGTAAACGCATTATAAAGGATAGGGGGTTTGCCGCACACTGTACTGTATTATGAATGTACACTCAAGAAAAAGATTATGGTCTTGTATAGATTTCACATTGATATTACAGTTACTATAATACATTTACTGGGTGTATGTGCAGAATTAGTTTTAATGTGTTTAACATTATATAGGATTATTTACTAGCATTTATTTGCTGTTCTGTTCTTAATTAAAATATGTTGGTATTTGATTTATCTTAATTACTTTGTTTTTACTTGAAAAAATAATATAACTTTCAGCTTGCTCACAGGCCATGTGCATTCGTTGACAACCATAAATAAATGATCCTACTGATTGATAACAGCGAATGCATTGTATTTTAATGATTTGTCACTTAAAATAATTGACTTAATCGCAAATCCACCGTCTATAAAATCGAAGCAGGAATAAACAAAGGTTAGGTTTAATTTTTATGACAAGAGACTTCAATAAAATGGTCATTCTAATTACATTATTTCTTAAACCTTTAGTCACAAAACTAGTAGAAGAGAGAGTAAGTATTCAACTCAGTTATGAACAATAATGAAGTTCTGGGGTTCATAGTGTGTAGTTAATGATGCATTGATTCAGATCTGGAATGCAATTAACACTAGAGCTTGTAAGTAAAAGAACACAACAGTTACTTAATTCTTGTAGCTATTATCTGAGATCATCTGTTAAACACACACACATACACATATATACAGTATATATATATATATATATATATTTATATATATATATATATATGGGGTTGGGGGGGGGGGGGGGGGGGTCAGAGACCGGCAGAGGAGGAAAAAGAAAAACAAGTTTATAAACGAAAAACAAAATGAGCTCATTTTAATTAATGAACAGAAATGCTTTTCCAACTAAACTAAATTACAATTCAAAAGAACATCATTATTTTTTTCATCAATATTCTGTAGAAATTAATTCTTCTGTGTCTCTCTATAACCTCAGAGACCTATTGATCCACTTTTTTCTCTGAACAATTACTGTGTCTTTCACGGTCCCTTTATCTAATCAATAACCAAGATGTCAACTTTTATTTAAAGCTCTCTTCATTTTCATCATGAGTAGCAAAAGACCATTAAATAAGGTTAGTTAAAAATTGTGACATCTTTAAACTCCAGTTCTCCCCTGTGTTCATATGGTTTGCTTTACAGTAGGTTGTACGGTTTCCTTACAACTCAGTTGTATGAGATTTATACATTACTGTGCGAAAGTCTTGAGTCATGCTTCATTCGTCATATTAAATTAAATTCAGTTGTGCAGATTAATGACATGGGAACAAATAAATTAATTCAACAAGCAGCAAATTGCCTAAAGATCTAATTTAAAAAATTTCAGCTCATGAGCAGCAACCTCATTTCTCCTCTTCTCTGTTCCAACCTGTAAGGGACCACCACTAGAGGTCACTGTTTTGTTTTTTGTAGTTTTTGTTTGCAGACTCAGTTTCCCAGAAGGCACCTCGGTCAGGTGATGCGGGCGCACACCTGAGCCGAGGTAGCGCACTAGGTCATCTATAAATAGCTGTTTAGTCTGGAAAATTTTGGTTTGTTTAGTTCAATTTGTATTTTGATTTAAGTTTTGTTAAAAGGCTCTAGTGTTGGCTATGTCTAATGTTCAGTGTGTGTCTATATTTGTGGAGCTGACTCGGTCATATGAAGTCTGCCTGTGTCTCTGGTGTCTCCTTGGTCTGCCTGTCTCTCAGGGGTCTCCTTGGTCTCCCTGTCTCTCAGGGGTCTCCTTGGTCTCCCTGTGTCTCCTTGGTCTCCCAGTGTCCCTGGGGTCTCCTTGGTCTCCCCGTGTCCCTGGGGTCTCCTTGGTCTCCCCGTGTCTCTGGGGTCTCCTTGGTCTCCCCGTGTCCCTGGGGTCTCCTTGGTCTGCCTGTGTCTCTGGTCTCCTTGGTCTCCCTGTGTCTCTGGGGTCTCCTTGGTCTGCCTGTGTCTCTGGGGTCTCCTTGGTCTCCCTGTGTCTCTGGGGGTCTCCTTGGTCTCCCTGTGTCTCTGGGGTCTCCCTGTGTCTCTGGGGTCTCCTTGGTCTCCCTGTGTCCCTGGGGTCTCCTTGGTCTCCCTTTGTTTCTGGTGTTGTCTTGGTCTCTCTGTGTCTCTGGTGTCTCCGTGTTTCTAGTCTTGTCTTGTCCCGTTTCAGCTCCCTGCTTAGTTCATTTGTATGTGTCCTTAAGCCTGTGTTTCGCCATAGCGCTTATGTTTAGTGTAACAGGTATTAGAGCTTGTAGATGTGATTAAGTCTGTCTTGCCATAGAGCCTGGTTATTGTTGGAGTGTTTGTTCCTTTGTTTGTGTTTTTTTAATTTATATTTTGTTATTGATATTAAAAGACTCTTTTTGTTTACAACACCCTCTGCATTTATGACTGCTTTTTGCGCCCACGGCGACAACATCCGCCTATACCCCCCACTCATGACACAACCACTCAGCATTCAGCCTCACCAGGATACTAATCACAATGATGACCTGATCATCTAAACCTGTTTCTCGCCTGAATTAAGTTAAATGTTTGTTTGTTTTTTATGCCTGAATGATTCATAGGTCTAGGTGTGATTAAAAAAAAAAAAAGCAAAAATATTCTTCTAAAACTGCTCAGGGACTGGTCTGAAAATGAGAACCAAAAACATTCTTCAGCCTGGAGACCTATTCTTTAAGACTACATTACAAATACAAGAAATTCTGTCTTAAATTCGGATGGATGGCTTAAGGATTTTGCACAGTGCTGCATGTGTTTGATCAAGTGATGTACCAGGGATCATCACTCATAAGAAAAAAAATACTTTATTAGTTTAATACTTTTTAGTTTACTATAATATTTAAAACTGTAAATATTGTAGTAAACTCTAGTTTACCATAGTAATTTTACTACAGTAGAGTATTAACTATAACATTTTTTTTCTTTTGGGCAACTTGCGGTCACATCAAAGTACTTCAATGGACCACAGTGAGGACTTGAAAGAGGTCTTGTGAAGTATTTAACTTTTAATAAATGTATGAAAAACACAAGCTGCAGCTAAACAACTCAAATGCTCTAACCATGTCCACTACTGCTACATGGAACAGATAAATCAGTAGCTCATTGGGCAATGGTTAAGGCTTTGGGTCAAAAAGTGGATGGTGTCAGCCCTACCTGTAGCTCCAGGGGTGCTGTATCATGATGGAGCCTGCGCTCTAACCCCAGCTTCCTACCAGGGATATGCGATGAAAGAATTCCATTGCGCAATGTATATGTGGCAAATAAAGGCTTAACTTACTTATTTAAACTCATTCGTTTGGTTAGGGAACTGACAAAAAAAGGTTTTAAAAAAAGTCTGTTGTGCAAGCCATAGTGGCAGTGTGAACCACTATGAAAAAAAGTTACCTCTTTTTATTGATATTGATAAATACTAACATGTAAATATGATAATTGTTATATAACAGTTATAAAATATCTGGACACTTTATAAGAATTAAAACACATATAACTGGACACAATTTATCAGAAATGTTTATACATACTGTATGTAATTTGTATGTGGATTGATGAAATTTGGAAGAATTAGATGTTTTGGGGAATTTTGAACGAATCTGGATTTTGAAACATTTGGAATCTTCTTCATAATTGACACTATAAATTAAATAATCTGGGGTATTTAAAAAAAATGTAGGTACCCAATCAGACTTGGTAAAGAAATTGGAAAGGCCAGTAATTCATTACCGAGAATGGAGCACCTGCTCCTCTTATAGCTCCTCCTCCAGTTATTCTGTCACTCATGGCCAATTTTGTTAATTAAACACCTCCTGATTTATCAGGTGTGCAGAGAGAAGCAATACCAGGCAGGCAGCAGTGTGAAATGTGGCCACTATAAAGCACCCGCAACTCGAGGCACGAGTGAAACGTTGCATGAAGAACTAAAGTCAGACGCAGGAAGCAAGCGTCAGGCAATGTCATTCCAAGATTAAAGAGCAGCATTTACACAGTTTTATGGTTCCAAGCACACATCCAAATGACCTTGTGGAATGGCTTATTACTCCCTACACAAGTGCTGAAATAATGGCTTTACCTTGAATTGTTCTTGGCTGCCAGTCCCACAATTCTAACTTCCGACACGTTTTCTAAGTAAACCTTTTCAACTCAGAAATCCAGAGGAGACCTACACCACAGTTGACTGGATGGAAAATAACTATTATATTAATTAGCAAGCTTCATGTTTATCAAGTCTTAAACATGTCAACTGCATCATCAGTCATGGTTTTTATTGTTATTGCAGCATAAATTGTTGTGTTAGAGCAGAATGGCTCATTAGAGCATTAGAATATGACCACAGAGCAAAAAACAAACGTCATTTGAAAAGCAAGATTTGCTAATGTTAATTATAAGACCAAAAAACACCCCCCAAAAAAAGGAAGAAGGATGTACGTGAAAAGAAATCGGAATGAAATATGTAGTTTGGGATTGCTGAGATTTTATTCTTCAACAGGACCATCCTTGGTCCCAGGTTTCGTGCAAAATGCCTGGTGAGAATCGGTGACTTTGCACAAAGGCGATTCTAGGGTCTATTGTGGCCCTAGGCAAGAATTTTCAATGAGCCTTTCCAAATAGTGTTCATCACCATTATCTCATAAAAATAAATAAGCTGTCAGCCCTCGAGAGCTCCCTACTGGCCTGGGGACCTAAGCAATTGCCTGCCTTTCCTGTTAACAAGCAGCGCCATTGACTTGGCAAATAGGCTGCATTTTGGCATACCATTTATACATATACACACATGTGGTAGATAGATAGATAGATAGATAGATAGATAGATAGATAGATAGATAGATAGATAGATAGATAGATAGATAGATAGATAGATAGATAGATAGATAGATAGATAGATAGATAGATAGATAGATAGATAGATAGATAGATAGATAGATAGATAGATAGATAGATAGATAGATAGATAGATAGATAGACAGACTTGTATACATCTGTGACTTTAATCTGTGCATGGTTGTTGGTACGCAGTGGTTGGGTTAGAGTATTTTGTCCTTTGGAGTTATAAGGTTCTATATGCATTTTAAACAAATTTAAGATATTGAGCTTCAAAGTTTATGTGGAAAACTCAATTTTGGCAAAAAAAAAAAAAAAAGTTAGAACTTATAGAAACTCTAAACTGTCACAAGAATACACAGGTACCACCTGGTATTTGTCCAGTTTTTAGCTGCGTAATTAAAATGAGTCTTGTCTGCAGGGAGTAGAATCTGTGGTATCCCCACCACCGTACAGTTTGCTGTGCATGCTTTTCTACTCACCGCAGTTGTATAGAATGTATAAGAAGAAGCGGTTCAAACTTAACTACCCCAGTCACACAACTTTTTTGAAATTGGCACAATATACTGCTGTTCATTGTAAGTGTGAGGTTTTTTTTTTTTTTACCAAGAGAAGTATTTTAATCTCTATATAATTACCTAATATAAATCCTGTACAGAGAGTAATGCAAAAGTGGTCATAATTTTTTTTATATAGGTCATTCAAATATTGGGAGAATAACTCTCTCTATACAAAAATTCTACTCAAAATAGTTCTCCATTACAAGCCATGCACTTGCATCATCAATGAACCTAACTCTCAAATCCTCGTTGAAAATCCCCTTTGTGCCTGTTAATGGTGTCCCACTGTGCTACAGAATGTTGACAGATATAAAACCATCGGCAAGAGCAATGTGTACAGATGGATAAAGAAGTCTAAAGATGGGGAAACCCAGCACTGAAGACAAATCTAAGATTTGATTCGATCACTTTTAGGTTTGATTACAGCACACACCATGGCGGCCAGTTCATATATGAAAATTATTTCTTATGCTCCCAGAACCACTCTTTCTCAGAGTCCTGGAAAATGTCTGTGCCATCAGGGAAGAAAAACTTTACTGGTATGATAAACTGGTCATTTATTTTATTGCCACATATCATTGCGGAGCCTAGACCTGACCAATTGAAGCAACCCTAGATCATAACACTGTACCCAGAGTTACCATAATTAACCCACTTCCAGTCATTTCAAATCTCCTTGGATGTTTTCTTTGCTTGATGCAGCGCAATAATTTGACCCTTCTGAAATGGTGCTCTGAAGCTCAGTTTGATCTGATCCTAATTTTTTAGACAGCAATCCATGATCTATTATATAAATGAGCGCAAAATGGCCTACTGTGTGCAAACTTGTGATCTTGTATATGTTACCAACTAACCAAACAAAGTGTCTAACTTAAAATAATACATTAAATTGTTTTAGACTGACACCGACAATTAATAATAAATAAATATTCACAGTATGGCGTTAGCCAAAGTTGTCAAACCTGCACTTGTTTAAAAAACACGTGTTTAACTCACACATCCATGCTTTAGGGCCTCGCGTGTCACACTTGTAGATCATAGATAAATTTGCACAATTGTCAGAAAAAGACAGAGAATTTACCAAAACTTAAAGAGTAAAAACTCTCTTAATCTCCTTGCATGGGAGATGTGGCAATAACTCCCAGCCACATTCCTTTAATGTGCAAGCGATGTTTGGGGATGAATGTTTGTAAATGACATATGTGTCTTTTCCGCATGTTGATGGCAAGTTTTCCTCCCATTTTTAAGCATCATGTGTTTCACTCACTAAAAGTTTATTGGAACGACTGCATTGACTGAGCTCTGAGCCACCGCAGCTGGGATCGTCCTTTAAGGTCATACAGTCTTATTCGATAAATGCGTCATCGATGTACTCTGCTTGCAGTCTTTTATAAATGTTATTTTGTTTTACACCTTCATTCAGGAGAATTTTCATCAAGTTTGACTTGAAGTGCTTTTATAAAAGCCACCTACTGTATTTATTGATTTGATTTTAGAAATTGTGTATTTTTGACTTTTCTTACACTGAACCGGATATTCTCTCACTCTTCTTACAAATTTTTCTCCCATTTTTTTCCCATTAGGCAAAAATATACTGACTGTTCTCACTTCACATCTACTAATCACCACTACAACAAGGCTATGCTCTAGGGTTAAAAAATAACCCAACCATAACCCAGCTGCCTGGTCACTATTGAACAGAACACGCACTGGGTTGTTTTGACCCAAGTGCTGGGTTTAACCATTAAACCCAGAATTCTGGGTTGTTCATCTGACCCAACACTCTAGCTGGGTTAATTTTATTTGACCCAACCAGTGGGTAAAATTACGCTTTACCCAGCATAAACAAACAACCCAACAATGTGTTCCCATACACGACCCAGAATTTTTTGAGTGTAAAGACGTCTAACAGAAATAAGAAAAATACAAGAGCAACCAATCACTCACACACTAATGTCTATGTGTTTCAGGCATTTCTCATAGTTTTCATGGTGAAGTATTGACAAGAAACTAAGACATATGATTAAGCCTCTTTTATGGACTGTTGCTATACCACAGTACAGTGTGTATATTGTAAAACAGAAGACATATAGGAGTTCGAGGTGAGCAGGAGAGAGAGAGGTAGACATCTCCGCCTGTTTACAGACAAGCCGCATGCAGACAAGCAGGAGAGAGAGAGAGAACAGCAATCTTCTTTTTATAAACACTTCCTGGCTTTTTTCCCTCCTCTCTCCATGGTTGGTAAAGGTCGGTCTTGATTAGTGTTATTATTATTTCCTCCTGTATTTAACCACAGGCTTAGTCAGCCACTTCAAGGAGGGAAAAGCAGAGAAAATGGAGCGAAAATACATATCTTCTCACCTGTAATAAGGAAAATGTGCTTGTTTCAACACTGCTTCTTAGCATTTTTTTTTTCTTCCCAGCACTGCAGTCTGTAACCTTTGCCATTCTCTCCCTCTCTCGTCTCTCAGGAAACTGACAGAAGGTAGACGGGCTCATAAATGCCGTCATTATCCGCCAACTCACTCTTTTCAATTAGTGCGGGCTGCCATTGTCTCGGCGCGCGTTCACGTTCGCGCGCGCGTCCTAGCCTGTTCATTAGGCCTTAATGCTGCAGCCAGTGCGGAGGCGCTCCTGATTGACACCTGTTGGTGCGAAATTCATGTCTGCTCACAACTGACAGCTAAAGCACATTTCGCATGACTAAGAGACCTGTTTGAAAGCATTCTCGCACAGCAACGCGCCTAGTGCTGAATTACAGGGTTCATTTATGTCGAGCTGAACTTAGGCCTGCGCAAGCTGTTCGGCAGTGGGAAACTAAATGTGCACAGGGCATCAAGTCTCACTTGCAGAACTTTTATCAAAAGTCCAAGAAGGAAAAGGGTTCACTGGCTTAAAGGAGAACGTGACGGAAAAATACAGTCCGTCCGTCTGTCTCTCTCTCTCTATCACCTGCTCATCTGTAAACGCTTCCCAAAGTATGCATTTTTAAGATAAACCAATTATCATCATCTAGCCAATTATCATCATCTCTCTACTGATCATGCCATAACTCATAACAACCATGTGCTATATCTGGATTGTATTTTGGAATGGTTAACATTGCTGGAAAATGATGAGGGACAAATTAAGCATGAACTGCATCCCTTATTATTTACATTTTCCCTAATAAGTAATAAATCTCAGCATAACTGTGCCAGCTTTGTTCCAACATACTGTATTAGCACCAGAAACGTATATGTCACAAATGTAAAAATAAATAAATAATTAAATAATTTAAAAAAACATTAATTTAAAGAATGTTCCTCTCACAGAAAAAGGTATCATGTTAAAGCAAGCTGCATTATGATGTGTTCTTGTTGCAAGTAAAAGGGCTGCTTAAGGAGGAAGGATATTAACCCCACACCAGCAGTCATGGCAGACCAGCAGTGTATAATGTCTGAGTGTAAACGTATAGAATGTATGAGGCACATATGATTTCTGTTTAGAAATAGTGCAACTGTTAACATTTGCCAGTACAGTGCAACAATGAATTGTTCTCCAAAATTTATATCAGTCACATTTATATAAAATATACATTGACCAGCCAAAACATTAATACCAATTAAATTTAATATATTAAAATTGATTATCAATTATAAACCAGTAAACTGGTGATAGGATCATGAGCACCCAAGGCTTGTCCATGCCTGCTATGCTTGGGGTGGAGCAGACAAAGACTCCAAGACCACCAATCTCACAATCTCACCAAACTCAAAATTCTCCAAACCCCAACCTAATCAACAACCCATGGGTGCCCTGGACAAACATGTCCAATATTCAGAGGTCAACACCCTGCAACCCACGGGACCCAAAGGATCAACTTCCAATGTCCCAGAGCCAGACACCACAACGCACCCACCAAAGGTTTTGTGGAATCATAGTAATGTTATGGTGGATAGGTATATAAAGGTAAGTTAGATACTGTATAACAGTTATTTCCTTGCTTTTGTACTTGTGCATGTATTATGAAGTACGGTTCAAGCCCTTCTTCAGCTTGCAGTATTTGTGGTGTTTTGTAAGTGTTTATTCACTGATCTAACTCCGTTATTGCTATAAACTTTTCGAAATAGAGAAGAGAGACTGATCTGATGCCACGCTGGATCTTAATTAGAAAGTTAGGGCTCAAGCCCCAGGACTACAAAGCTGGGACATCAAGCAAACCTCTTCACTCTATTTATCATTGTTGGCGCTATGGTCTCCAATCAGTTTCCTAACAAGCTGAGATATGTTGGAAAAAAAATATTTCACTATGCTGACCTGTTCAAATGCACTTTCTTTAAAATGCAAAAATGTCAGGTAATTAAGAAAACTACCACAATTTCTGTGGCGTTTACTGGTTGTTTCTACTGGTTGGTAGAAAATGCAAGATGCAACCTCCCCTCAAATGCAGCATTACACTTCTGATAAAGAGCACAACCATTGTAAGTTTAATAAAAGAAACAAAAAGACAAGGAAAATATTTTAAAACTGAGTTTCTGTTTCTTCGCACGTTCTGTTAATAATGAAAAAAAAGTTGGGCGACACAGTTCGAAAGGGAACCAATGTTAAGAGTGAATATACTGTATGAGCTGCTATAAACTCCCTGTCAGTTCAAAACAGTCTGTTCATTCCGTCTGATCTTTTTCATCAACGGTGTGTTTTGGCCTGTCTCTGATTTCTGCATCATTCTCTGTAAAATCTACGGATTGCTGTCGGTGAAAATTAGAAGAGATTAGACATTTCTCGAACAACTCAAACCAGCCCATCCAACACATTTCACGATTAAAATTGCAGAGATTAGACTTGTTTTTCATTTGATGTGAACATTAACAAAAGCTCTTAACATGTACCTGCATGATTATAGGCGAGTGCTCCTGCTGAATGATTGACAGAATTAACTGCATACATGAGCAGGTGTGCAATTGCCTGTTAAAAAAAAAAACAGTTTTTTTTTCCAAAACAAATTTTAAAGTAAAATTATTTACAATCGCACTATTCAGTCTCAGCCAGATGGGGGCGGGTTCCCTTTTGAGTCTGGTTCTTTTAAGGTTTCTTCCCCATGATGGGAGTGGCAAGTAGCTTTAAAACTTAATTTTTTTTGTTTTTTGTTTCCTGACAGTGTAGGTTAGTATGGGAATGACAGCAGGTTCGATGCCACTCAAATCCTACAAAATTTGGGAAATTGTATGCTGGATCTATTTGCAGAGACCGACAGAGTCGGGGCGTCTGATCAACTGTGTAACCCAATCCTGAACCATGTAGACTTCAAACAGAAGAAGGGATTTGTTCTGAGCGTTCAATGCATGACGCATGTTCTTCTTTTAGATCATGGTTTTAAGTGAGCAGTGGGTTTTATCTACTGAAGTATGTGGGTCTGCTGTGTGTCTGGCTGAATGAAGAGTGTAAAAAAAGGTCTGTGGAGTGCAAACTTATGCATGCAAATGTCTTAATGAATACTTTAATCACAAACAGTGTTTGCTTTAAGTGTGTGTGTGTGTGTGTGTGTGTGTGTGTGTGTGTGTGTGTGTGTGAGTGTGTGGTAGGAGACTGAGGGGGTGTGGGCTGATTGTAGGCTATTAAGAGTGTCTGCTCATCTGTCCACCCACGTGCCAGCTCAGTGCCATATCTCAGACTCCAGGCATGACTACACAAAGCAAACACACAATGAAGTACAGACGCACACACACAAACAGACACACTAATGCTGAATGCACATCCATACCATACAAACAAAGTCCAACATGCATCACCATAACCTGAACCATTTGCTTTATTCAACACACACATGCACACAAACACACACACACACACGCCTCCTCTTCCGCTCTTGTCTCACTGTACATGACAAATGGCTCACATACTGAGACACTCAAAGCATTGCTGCAAAATGTAAACCCCCTCTCTCTCACAGCGCATGCATGGGTCATACATCTTAATGGCCATAAAAGCCAGCATTTAGATTCACACAGGCAGGGAAGATGCCTTAAATACATTTAAACCCATACAGAATACATTCCGCATGTAAGCAAATTCTATTCTTTCTGATAGATTTTTAGCAAATTGCATTTTACCATCTATAAACTACTCCTTGGATGATTGAAATCATTAAAATGCTTAGCTATAGGTCAAAAAGTGAGCAAATGCTGAATAAAAAAAATCAATGCTTTTTGCCCCCAAGGAGAGTGAATGGTCAACGATGACGAAGTGCATTAAACAAAAAAATTTAACAAACTAACACACTTGATGAATCATTCCTTAAAAAGTTTTATACTTAAGACATTTTAATTATTTGTTTAATATTTAGGGTTAAGCATACATGCTTTTTTAGAAATTCACAAGCTGGCAGGTGTCTAAACAGATACAGTAAGTTACCAAAAAAAAAAGGCAGCATATAAACCTTATTCATTTATATACACATTATTCTATGGTTATACATTCAGGATTTTTTGTTAGTTCTTTTGTAGTGTTTAAAACTAAAACTGAAAAGCACCAGGAATACTGGGAAATTTGAATGCGTACAGTATGTAATCAATGGATTTCCCCCTGTTTTCAGTTCCAGTGTTGTAACACTACAAAAAGGGGGAAAAAGCTCAAGCAGGTGAGTACTTTTGTAAGTAAAAGCACTTACATTAAAACAGATTGTCTTGCACTTTGAAGTGTTGGATACCTCACACAGCTTAACGTAAAGAAATGATCAATTCTGTTGTAAAACAGCTCAATAAATATCAGATTAATATGCTATTTTGTTGAACGGTATTTAACACTGTAAAGCTGTTAATCAAACACAACATTTATCCTCGACTGATAAACATGTAAAAGTAAAGTTTGGCTTGGTTTCATCAGTATAAGGAAAATCAGCTTTATTTCCATGCAAGCAGTGATTTATAAGTCATAGCCTATAAAATAACATTGTGGTCCAAATGATCCATGAATGAGTTGATATATTTCAGTGTCAAAATAGAATGCTGCAGTCTCTCCACTAGTCATCTCTTTTTGGGCATTTCTGAGCCGTTGTGTCCTGTCCAGTGTCCTCTAGTAGCGGAATGTGGCCATCACTTTGTGAAGTAAGATTGGCACTGTCACATGCCACTCGATCGCCCATCGACAGACTTGACTTCTGGATTTCCAAAGCAGCAGGCTCTCCTTCCTTGGAACGCAGCGCCATGAGCTCTATCTCATGCTTCGCGGCAGTTTCGAGCACACGTTGCTTGCTGTAAAAGATGACAAAGTTGTTGATGATGGGGTGTATGGGCAGTGCAATGGCGATGACACCACACAGGAAGCTGACGGCGGCATTGCACCGGCCCAGTGTGGTCTTGGGGTAGATATCACCATAGCCCACTGTGGTCATAGTAATTATGGCCCACCAGAAGGACTGCGGGATGCTGGTGAACATGGTCTCCGGGTGGCTCTGCTCCAACGTGTAGCCGAGTGCAGAGAACAAGAAGATGCCTATGCCCATGTACATGAGCAGCAGGCCGAGCTCCTTGCAGCTACTCCTGAGCGCGTAGGTGAGAGTCTGAAGGCCTGAAGAGTGGCGCGCCAGCTTAAGCACGCGTGCCACGCGCATGACGCGCAGTGCCTGCACGGCCTGCTGCACGGTGCCCAGCTGCATCACAGCAGTGCCAAGGTATGACAGCACCAGAAGCACGTAGAAAGGCGCAATCGCTAATAAGTCTACCACGTTCATAAAGGAGAAGGCGAAATGCAACTTGCTGGGCGCCGCAGCTAACCGGAGCACATACTCCAGAGTGAACCAAACGATGCAGGCTGTCTCTATAGCTTCCAGACTGGGATTCTCGATTCGATTTCCATCAACGTCCTGCTCATGCAGCTCAGGGACGGTGCCCACACACATCACCACAGACGAAAGGAGCACGAACATGAAGGAAAGGAGCGCAACGGTGCGTGCACCCCAGGACGACTCGGGTTTCTCCATGAGCCTCCACAGGAACGCCCTGCACCTTCCACTGGCAGGGCTTCCTTCCATGTCGTCCAGAATGGTGCGGACCTTCTCGGCGATCTCAGACAGCTCTTCCTCTGCCTCCTTCAGGTTGCTCTTGCAGCAGTCGTCCAGCAGGTCCATGTCCACTCCCCAGAACTCCATCTCCTTGCTGAAGCGCACCGGGCACGTGCCCTTGGCCATGTGCACCTCGCCGTACTGATAGACCTCGGCGATGCACCGGAACGCGTCCGGGTCGCGGTCGAAGAAGAACTCGTGCGTCGCGGCGTCGTAGTCGTCGCAGAATCGCGACAGGTCGCACGAGCTCTCGGCGGCGCGCTCGGCGAGGTGCGCGAGGCGCGTGGCGGGGAAGCGCTCGAGCAGGCTGGCGCACAGGACGTGTCTCGAGCCGCCCACGTTCACCGCGACCTCCGCGTCTTCGCTCGCCTCCGACCGCGTCCGCTTCGGCGTCGTCCACATCACGGCAACAGCAAGAAAAGTCTGTTCTAGTTCGAAACAAGTCGAGTTTCACGCATCTGGAACGGCGGGAAAAAAAAACTGACAGATTATAAAACACTACTGTAGAGGAGGAAGGAGTGGAGGTGCAGCATCACGAGCTCGCGCAGCGCAAAGGCGGAGTGCACAGTATTCCCGCCGAAGTGTTCAGTTCAGTGAGGTGGAGAGGAGTAGTGTCACACACACACACACACACATTGAAAGAGAGAGAGAGTGATGCAAGAGTAAGAATCATGAGCCTTGGATTTGGACAGAAAAACATATTTTCGATTTTTTTTAAAGATCAATTTATTGTTTCCCTGAATCATTTTGTAATGCAATAACTTTTTGCTTGTATATATATATTTTACATTCAACCCGATTAATTCAAAGCAAAATAAACCTGATCCAGCACCATGGGTTTAACCAGAGACTCCGTGCGCAATTACGCACATGTCCCAACGTGAACATTAAAAGGGGAAAAGTCTCCCTCTGGTGATGAAAATGTTTTTGAGGATGCCTTTCCCAGATTGAATGAATTGAATTATGTTTAAGGACGTTCTTGAATTAATGGGTTTATTCGCAAATAAACTCTCAAATAATAAATTATCAGGCACAATAATTCATGTAATAATTTACCTCAATCATTAATGTCTGTTCATTGTAGATTAATATTTTATCCTTGTTTTAATATAAGTACTGCTTTTTTATTTCATATACAGTATTTCTGCATTTTGCATGAGCAGCATGTCAATTAATTATCACAGTATTTATGTTGATTAACTAATGAATTTTTGCAGAATGAATATGCAATGAATAAAATGAAGTCAAACATAAAAAAATACAAACATAGTTGCCAAAAACATGGATACTTACTGCAGTTGTTAATATATTTTAATAATTTAGGCACTAACAAAGAAATTAATAAACTAGGTTCTCTCTTATACACTGGGATGTGCACAGACATTTTAAGAGACCGTAGTTTTAGCCTGAGCCACTGCACATGCCTGTAAGGTCATGGTTCATGCAATGTCAAGGTAATGTACTGGCTTAGGTTTGCATGAGTGCTTCTGGAACGAGCTCACTATTTCAAGCATTAGATATATATAACCAAACATTACTTGTACAGTATCTTTAATATGAGAAAGCCCCAAGAACTGCTGTAGCACAAGACTTAATTTATTTTGGGTTTTCCAATATCAACAAATATAGAGTTAAAAATTATACATCCTTGGTAAAAAAAAAAAAAAATGGACTCACTTAGATTATTAATTCACTAGTGCCAAAGGTCTGAAATCTGAAGTCTTTTAATTCGTCAAGCAAATTAGTGATGATGATAAACTCCTTCAACTTGCCAACATAAAAAGGGTTTGATTGATAGCACTCATCAGACTGGCCAACACACATCATACCCTATTTGTGGACCATGCTTCAAAGTTAAATCTGTGCCAGGAAACCAACTAATGTAATCAATGGCTACCAATCCTGCCAAAAAGTGTGGTTAACAGTCTAAAAGTAAAACTTATAAAGAACATTTACCTAAATATTAGGTGTGCTGTGTTATAATTTTATTTGGGTTTTCATTTTTTAAAAATTGTGTTATACAATAATTTTTATCACAGACCCTATCCCAGGGGACTTGTGATACACACAAGGTGGGGTACACCCTGGAAAAGGTGCCATTCCATCCCATGGCACACATTAATTTACACACTGTGGGCAATTTGAAAATACCAAATAGCCTTCACTGAATATCTGCATGTCTTAGGACATGTCTTAGGAGAACCCACCAAGCACAGAGAGAACATACAAACCACCATGCTGCCCTAGAGTGAAACAATATAGGTGGAAATAATGAAGAATCGTGTGTTGCATGAATAAGCACCAGAGAAACATTACCTTTCTGTTTGAGTTTATACAGATTTGGATTTATTTTATTTTAAGTTTTTGCACATTATAGCAGATATAAACACTCTTTTACTCATTGTTGTTTTGCCTCTTTTGGGGTCAATTAGACAATACACATCTTTAACATATTTAAACATAAAATATTTTATTTTAATCTTATATTAATTATTTCTTTATATTAAATTAATAGAATGTGTGGTGGCATAGAGGTTAACACTGTGCCCTCACATCTCCAGGGTCATGGGTTTGATTCCCACCTCGGGTCTATGTGCATGGAGTGTGCATATTTTACCCGTGCTTGGTGGGTTATTTCCAGGTACTCCGGTTTCCTTTCACAGTCCAAAGACAAGCAGATTAGGCTAACTGGTGCTCCCAAATTGCCCGTGGTGTTTGATCATATGTGAGTGTGAGCCCTGTGATGGATTGGCACCAGAGTGTACCTTGCTAAGTCTTTTGGGATTGGCAACAGGCTTTCCTTGACCTTGTACAGGATTAGCGGTATAGAAGATTAATGAATGACTGAATGACTGAATTAATGAATTAATAAACAAATGAATATTAAATAAATGTTTTCTTGCAGAAAGTTTCAATAAAATATAAATGATACAGTATGTTTTGGTTTTTGTTAAAGAACAACACAGTAGCATTTAAATACAATATGTGAACCATCTCTCATAGTCATTGTGGATAAGCTAGTGGTTTAGAATAAAAGGGACAACATATTAGAACCTGTGCAGTAATATAACAGTATTATAATATAAATCGTGTCCATACTCGTGTAGAAAATTAATCAACACTTTCTGACTAACCAAATTTACAAACTGAACAGTTAGTGTTAAATTCTGAGATCTAAAACCTGAAGATAAACAATAGCTACATTTACTCCAAAGTACTCCTAATCAGCCAAACACTTAATTTCACATTCCCGTATCTAACAGACAGAACAGGTTTATCAGGCTCCAGAATAGTTTCCCCCCAGCTTGTCTCTCTCCTCTTTAACATCCACCATTAATTCAGCACTGCTGTTCAGTTCATCAGCTGCCAGCACCAGACTCTCTCCACATGTAATCTCATTGTAATTCCCTAGCACATTCACACACATTAACACTGCACTCGAAACACAGTTTATTATGGACATTGTTTTAAATATACATAAACATATATATATACATGAATATATACTCATCTAGGCCTCATCCCTTTTTAAGCATTTGTTTTTATTTTGTACATATGAATAAGGCTTTCAGTGCACATATACAGTATACCATAATACAGTATATACCATCCAGAAAAAAATATATTGTAGTAACAAGGTTACTGTAACATATGACATATGATCCTGTAAAAAAAAAAAAAACAGGAGTGGCATAATTTACATAAAGGAAAATAATAGCATAGTATCCTCATACCATAACATACCACTGTAAAAAAAAAAAAAAAATATATATATATATATATATATATATATATATATATATATATATATATATAAAACTAATGTTATAAGAAATGGGCTGCATTTAATTAATCATAATTTTTTAAAGGATTAAAATTGTAACAAAATGGGGGAAATTTTTAATATCAGGATCTTTATAAAATCGTGATACGTATACAATCGCACACCTAGGTGCTGTGCTAATAATGTTTTGGAATGTAACTGATGATTCCCATCTGTAATGGTTAACATAAGGTACCACAGTGAAACTGAAACTGAAAGTGAAGGAGTGCAAAGATGCATACAGGAGAAAGCTGGGAAATAAGCTCCAGGTGAACCATATGAGAGATGTGTGGCCTGATATGAATAATGTTACTGTTAATGGTTTTAAGGCCACGAATGGTCAGATTGAGAGAGACCTGAGCAAAGCAAATGAGCTCAACCTTTTCTTCAACCTGTTTAGTACAGGATCTCCAGCTGTCCCCTCTAGTCCTTCCTCCAGTCACACGGACACCTCCTCCCCCACCGCCTTCACAACTTCTTCCCCCTCACACCTCCCTAGTGACTAACAATAGAGGGTCACACTGTTCATATATCCACACCAAAACTCCCACAATGAACTTCACAGCTCCACCACCACCCCTTATCCAGCAGTCTGGAATGTGCCCTCTAGTCCCCTCTCAGTTTCAAGAAGTCAGGTGAAGAGACAGCTGGAGACACTGAATTGAAGGAAGGCTGCAGGCCCTGATGGTATCAGCCCCAGAGTTTTGGCGGCCTGTGTTAACCAGCTCTGTGAAATTTTACAAAACCTGATATCATACCCACCCACCCTCAATGACTACAGACCAGTTGCCCTTACATCTTTAATAATGAAGGTTTTGGTGAGGATAGTGTTGGCTCATCTGTTAGCACCTTCCTAGACCCACTGCAGTTTGCCCACTGACCTCAGCGTGGTGTGGATTATACCATCATTTACCTTTTTTAGCGTACTCTTTCTCAGCTAGATTGCAGCTCAGCTAGCTAGATAGCAAGCAGCACTGTTAGAATCGTGTTTTTTGGTAGTGTATCTCTAGTGCCTTTAACACAGTCAAACCTGCACTGCTGCAAGAGAAGCTTAAAAAGAGGTCGACACCTCCACAACCTTCTGGATCACCAGCTACTTTGAGGCTGGAGAATGTCTGTCTGAAAAAATGGCCAGCAATACTGGATCACTGCAGGGGACAGTATTTTAAACTTTCTTTTTCCCATTATGCATTTTGAACTTCCAGTACAACTCTGAAACCTGTTATCTGCAGAAGTTCTCAGATGACTCTGCCATTGCGGGGTGTGTTAACGATGGTCAGGAAGCAGGGTACAGAGGCATAGTTGACAGTTTTGTGGATTGGTGCAAGAGGAACCACCTCATACAATATTCTTTGCTGATATTTGCTGGGGCAGCAGCATCAGAAGGAGTGACTCTAGAAAATTCAAGCTAATCAGGAAGGCTAGCTGAATAATGTACCTTACATCCCCTTCACAACCTACTGGCTAAACAGCAAAGCACTTTCAACAAGACTTTGTCTTCAGCCTTGCTGTGACAAAGAACACTACAGTAAGTCTTTTCTACCGACTGCAATTAGCCTTTACAATAACTTTGCTGTGTGTCAAGAGAGGGAGCTGCTTCTCTTACATCTCTATAAATAGGCTCATATACATTCTGTTTCCACATTGTACTGATATCATCGTGTCCTTTCATTCTCTCTTTTATTAATATTTTAACTTTCTGGTGCACATTATGTAGAGTTAATTAAGTTCCCACCAGTATATAAAATCATCATGTACATATACATAGAAACAGTATATTCTTATTATTTTTATTTTCTTATAACAATGTATTATAGGTCTTTTTAAAGTAAAAATTGAGCTTATATGTTCTATAATCTGTGAACTGGATACAATTTCTCTTTTTTATTAATAAAATACTTTATCTATCTATCTATCTATCTATCTATCTATCTATCTATCTATCTATCTATCTATCTATCTATCTATCTATCTATCTATCCATCCATCCATCCATCCATCCATCCATCCATCCATCCATCCCAGTAAAACCATGAAAATGTCATATTTCCATTAAAGTACTATAGTAAAAGCATATTAATGTCATCCATCCATCCATCCATCTATCCATTAATCCATCCATCCATCCAACAATCCATCCATCCATCTAGGAACCTCTTTAATCCAACTAGGGAACATGGAGGTGAATGGTGACCATTTGATTTAATCCCATTTTTACTTCCAGTCAGCATTCACACACTATGGGCTATTTTGGGTACGCTTGCATGTCTTTGAACTGTGGGGGGAAAAATGGAGGGACATTGGACACTGGAGATGCAAGGCGACAGTGTTATCCACTAAGCCAATGTGCTGCCTATATTAGTATCATAGATACCATAATTTACCAGAGTAAAGCTGTATTGTATAATGTTCCACATTAAAACCCATATTAGTGTCATGAGATATGTTGATGTAGTGAAAACATGGTATTACTGTATACCATATAATTATTATAGCTCCCATCAACCACTGTAGCTAAACAATAATTAACTATGTTTAGAACCATAGTGAATATTCCTGAAAAGAACTACAACAACATTAATTTGGGTTGTGTGCCTTCTTTCAGGGAAAAAAAGTGAAGTGGTTAGTGGAAAGTAGTTGTGACTAGCCACAGTCTCTCTTTGTTTTTAGTCTCTTTTTTTTCTTTAATGACTGTTGGAATCCAGTATGTTGGTTCCATTGATGCCAAATGTAGGTTCTCACACATCTTTCCAGCCTCCAGAGCTGATTCTCCAGAGCAGCCTTTCTTAGAAACATTTAATGCATCCCTCCGTGATCTTGTTTCATCTTGTTCTGTGTCTTGAACCCTTCATCTGCTTTATCTGGTACTTCCATACACTTTTTCTTCTCAACATGTTTCATCTCAGTACAATTCAGCATTTAGTTGGATTTTTGTAGGTGCATTATCACCACCTGTAGATCTCTCTATCTCTCTCCTCAGCTTTCTTGTCCTTTAAAGCAGACTTTCCAGTCCAATCTCATCTCATCTCATCTTCTTTACCACTTTATTCTGTATTTAGGGTCGCGTTGACCTGGAGCCTATTCCAGGAGGCTTAGGGCACGAGGCAGGGTACAAATTGGACAGGATGCCAATCCATCGCAAGGCATACACACTCACACACTATGGTCAATTTGGGGATGCCAATTAGCCTAACCTGCATATCTTTGGACTATGAGAGGCAACCGGAGTTCCAGTCCAATCCTCCTCAAAAAATTCAAAAATAAAATTAAATCCTCCCTTATTGATCAGTGACCCCACGTTCTAAAAGACTCTTAACATTGCTCTCTACTCTCCTAAGTTCTTGGAGTTGTACCATCGAATCAAGCTTCTCCTGCATATACTGTATCTCAATACATACTCAACAGCCTCACATTCTTTTCTGTTTCGTGACCTTTATTTTGAAAACCGGTGCGATCCAGTGCCGACGGAAGTGGACTTTTGTTTTGTTCATGCTTGTGCAGCTGTTGTAGAAAAGAGCTGCAGGCGTTAACGACAGTCTCAGTTGTCTTCGTTACATTTGGGTCCAAACATGGTACGTATTTCATTTGAGCTTAATTTTTATCTTTGTATTGAGTGGTTTGTATTTGTTATCTGTCTTATCAGTTGCTAATAAGGTATGCTATTGTTTCATTAGCGCACTTTAGCTTTAGCTAGCTATCGTGAAATCTGTTAGCATCGTGCTTTAACCGTCACGACTCCACGGACCGTGTTAGCTCAGTCTGCTGGGAGCGGAGAGGTTATCGTGATATTATTTACATAGGCATAATTATTGTTGAAAATGATCATTATATAGTACAAATGATCAGTTAGTTATCCAGGATACGTTGCTAACCAGCCTGTAAAACACACCAGCTTGCTAACTAGCTAGCTAGCTAGCAAACAGCCCGAGTCTCAGGCTGAGTCTCAAACGGTTTCCTGCTCACTTCGTACGCGCACTACTTCCGTCGTGTAATGTATCAATAACATTTTATTTATATAGCGCTTTTAACAACGCTCATTGTCGCAAAGCAGTTTTACAGAATCAGAAGAAAATTAGGGAATGACTATGAAATGTCTGACAAAGAATGTATGAATCAAATATGATATGATCAGATAGTGAGTGATGAACAAGCCGAGGACGATGGGAAGAAACCTTAAGACTCTACAAAGAAACCCATCCTCATTTTGGTGACATCAGATAGCAGGAATTGATTTGCAGTCATAACTGTGTGTTAGATGGCTGTAAGTTCAGTATAACCGCGATGTATTTAAAGGTAGAGGCTCAGCTACAAAACTGTGGGACATTCTATTCCTGTACTATTAGGTGACTGCAGTCACAAGTCCTTAAAGTACAGCTGTGTGCATAAGTCGAGGCCAGAACCTGTTAAACATGTTAAAGTGGAACCGTCCTCATGCACACGCATCCCAAGCAGACTACACACGACAAACAGAAGCAGTCAGACAGGTCCGGAGGGCAGAGTGGGTCTGGATCACTGGCAGCTCAGGAGCAGCATGTGTAGCTTGAAACACAGAGAGACAGTGAGAGAGAGAGATAACTGTAAGGTATGATCATGGCCACCTAATGTATAAGGTGAACGTATATTTAGTGTAGAGTGTAAGCAGGGACTCCAGCAGGACTGACTATGACAGTATAAGTAAAAAGGAGAGCCAGAAGGAAAAACAGACATGAGGGGGAACTGAAATGTAAATCAACAAATCACTTTACTGAGTGATCAATGACTGTGGGGACGGCATCTAAACATACCAGTTCTCCATAATACTCTATGCTCATGAGTCCCCCAGATCTGCTTCTTTACCCAAAACTATTTACAAAAATGCTCGGATAAATAATGACTTTCACACGCTGCAATGATTTGAATTTAGATTTAATATCAAGCAATTTGGGATTCATTACCATGTGTATTTTATGTTGTATTTGTTAAATTATTCAATTATGTAATAAAAATATATATTTATTTTTGGAAAGCCAGATCAGTTTTTTAAATTTTATTTAATGTACTATCTATATGTTTGTGTTTGTACCTTTTGTGTTGTAGTCTCACACAATTCTGCTGGTTCAGCCCACCAAAAGGCCAGAGGGAAGAACGTATGCCGACTATGAGTCTGTAAATGAGTGCATGGAGGGTAAGTAAAAATCGTTTTTTATATAAGTACAGGGGTGAGTCAAAAATGATCCGCACTCCAGTTATATACATTTTTTTTTATCAGTGCTTTATTAGTCTCCCCAGTCACTGTTGTGCGGGTGTGAATGTGTTACGTCAGTTCATTTGTAACTGAGGTGTGAGGAAAAATGGATGACCCACTTGTGAAGAGTAGTGTGTGCCGATTAGTTAAAAAAAGGGTCTGCGAAACACCTCACTCTAAGGAAGGTGAAGTTTTCTAAAAAAAAAAAATAATAATAATAATAATTATTATTTTTGATGAGACATGGATTCATCACTACGAGCCTGAGAGTAAATGGTAAAGTGTGAGAGTATGGAACGAAAACGTTCTCATTCGCTCACTGCGAAAACGTTGAAGATGCAGCCAGCATCTAGAAAATTGACACCTACAGTTCCCTGGAATTTTCAAGAGCCAAAATTGGAACATTATCAGTGAGACGCTTATTGAAGACCTGAAGCCTAAACTACAGATCAAAAGCAGAGGACTGCTATCCAAGGGCTTTGTGATCTTTCGTGACGATGACCATTCACACACTTCTGCCCACACTGTCAACTCTCTGCATTTCAAGGTGGTAAACTTCATTATAAAGTGTTAATGAATCACCCATATAATCCTGATCTCCCTCCTTCAGACTTTCACCTGTTCGGTCCCTTGAAAGCAGCCCTCTGAAGACAAAGATTCACTTCTGATGAAGAAGTAAAGACAGCAGTGCATTCGTTCCTTGCAGCTCAGCCTAAAGCATTTATTAAATGAGGGAAAACTAAAGCCTCTTGATAGATGGACAAAGTATATTAAAAAGCAAATTTATATCGAATTTTTCTAAATTTCTATTTTTCTAAAAATTAATTAGAATAAATTCTATAGCCAAAATGTAAAAAAATTTTTACTCACGGTTTTATGTTGCTAAAATGCGTTTTTTTCCCCCCTAGGAGTTTGTAAGATGTACGAGGAACATTTGAAAAGGATGAACCCCAACAGCCCGTCGATCACGTACGACATCAGCCAGCTGTTTGATTTCATTGATGACCTGGCTGACCTCAGCTGTTTAGTGTAAGTGTCTGTGGAAAACAAAGCATGATGATATGAACGGACCTGGTCCATATAACAGGCTTAAAGTTTAATTTCTGTTTCAGAAGTCAACTATATGACCAGAATTGTCTTTGCAATTGACCATCATACTGCTATGTGCTCGCTAAACATACCGTTCCAGGTTTAATCATCACCTGCTACTGAAAAAATTCTCCTTTTTTTTCTTCTGGGAAGGCTTTTTACTAGATTTTGTTCGCATGGCATCTTAAAGGACCTTTGAGTACCTCCAGTTCAACCTCAACACTCCATGTCTTCATGGAGCTCACATTGCTTACAGGCGCATTTTAATGCTGGAAGAGGTATAGGTATACTTTTTAGGGCGTTTCACATTAGGGGCCACAGATGGTTTTTAGAACACTTGACCCAAAAAGTCTGGTTAATTTTGATCAGTTAGAACACAAGCATTTTACAATCGGGAACCGAATCAAATCAGCTATGGAAGCCAATCAGACCTGAGAATGGATGTAGGTGTCATCAGTGCCATCTGTCTCCTTCGAAATTTGTGTGCATGTAGCTATTGAATATTTTAGAAATCAAGTATTCTACCAAAAATTTAATTGATTAATCGAGTAATCGGATAAAATGTACTTTTACTTAATTACACAGCAATATAAAATGTATAATTAAACACCCAGTTGTGCAACTTAACTAAAAGTTCTCTTCTTTGGCTCGATGATAGTTTTATTGTTCCCTTCCATTTTGCAGCCCGCAACAGAACACTCTCTCAAATCAATACACAGCTAACTGTTTGCGTCTCCCTCTGCTTTGTGAGTGACGCAAGTGCTTGTTCTTCGTCAGTGTTTATTGGCGGCTTGCATCCGGAAGCGCGCTGTGTCACGCCAAATAAATAATTGCGCAAAAACATAACGAAAGCTTTTTAAATTGATTAAAAGAAGCTTTGAGGCAGAAGATGTTGTTTCGATCATTTTTTGCAATTTAATTACTCGAGTTACTCAAGGAATCGTTTCAGCCCTACACGCGCCAGTCTCATCGTTCGACCTACACAGCCATAGCTAATAAAGTAGGAAAGCACATGAGAGCGTCGCTTTTTACTTTTTTCCCCCCCCATAATATCAGTAACATTATGCATAGCGCAAGGATTGACTTCATTGTTTTCTCTTGTCTTGTATTTAATGGCGGCTCACGAACCAACTAGGTGCGTAATGCCACCTGCTATATCTGAGAGTAAAAATGCACAAGTGCGCCCGAACATGGGGAGCAAAAATAATGTAAATGCTTCCCCTTTCCCACTGGCCAGCGATCATTCCTGGGCACGGTACAGATCAGTCATACGAAATAGTGTGAAAATTAACTCCTGGTTTCAGTGAAGTGAAATTGAAATGGGACACTTTGATGTTCAGGTGTATTAAATTTTTCTGGTCATACAGTATGTGCATGTTTCAGGATTTTGGTTTCAAACATGTAATTCACTTATCCTTACTTTACATTATAGGTGTTTGTGTGTTTATTTTTTTAACATTTATTTATTTTGGTATGCCTCATGTGCCAGCCTTTAAATATAATTTATTTTTAAACATCTCTTTGAGTGAGCTGTTAAGTGTGATTGGTAATTTGAGCAGCCGTGAACTATTTTTTTGGCCAGTATTCCTTTTTTTTTTTTTTTTTTTGCCCCCCTCCAAAACTCCCTCAACAGTGTTTAACCAGGCTGATCCACACAGGAATGGGGATCAGTGTAAAATGTCTGAATTCACCACGGGTAGCACTGAGACTGAGGCGAATTTGTACTGTACTTAAATCTAAGATTTTATAATCACTGAAATTATAAAATCTTCCCGGGTTCATGGGGCTTTATACACTGATTTTTGTCTTACCTTATTTGAAGGATATCTTGCGTAAAAAGCTTCCGTGTGAAAAACGAATTAAGATAATGAGGATATCAATTTGCAAATTTCAGAATGTGTAAAAATTTGATTCCTTGTGGATTTGATGGTGTTTCAGTGCTTCTGTTGCAAATGAGACAATGTTGTGGAATATGCTTTGCTTTATGCTTTAATAGATGATGTGCAGGTAATACTGCATTACTTCTTTCTTATTAAAAAAAATTGTTCCAAGGTTGAATCCCAAATAGCGTGAAGATAAAAGCTAGTGTGCTATTTAGGGTATAGAGTCCCTTGTTTCACACACCAGGTAGTGCTCTTGATTAGGGGTTAGATAGAGAGATTTGGGATTCAACCCTGCGTTAGAAGCTCTTTAGTGTTGCAGCTTGGGTTAGGCGTGAAAAACAACACGGAAGCTGTTCAGAATGGGTGTTGTTTGACATTTTAGCAGATGTGTTTTCTCGCTAAAACCTGACTGGTTTGATATGTGGGTTTTTAGCACTGGTATCCGTTAAGTAATGTCCCTTTTGCTATCCAGAAGTGGGTGGGGCCATGTCAGACAGCTGTTGAAATGTAAAAAATAGGTCTATTCTGACTTGCACATGTCAAATTTGACTTTTTTTTCATGGCTCCAAAAAAGGGAATTCTCTGTTTTTAAAAGTTATTTAAGAGTTTAGTTTGAAGCAAGTAGCGGGTACTAACTGATTTTGTTTTCGTTGACAGATTATGGGAAGAGGTCAACCATGTACTTTTTGTAAGAGACATTTATTAAAGAAAGGTACCAGTTTGATTTGCTAATATTGATTGAGCTGATTGCGCTGGGATTCAGGGTAATAAGTAAGGGTGTCAAAACCACTGCGTTTACGTTAGGTATATTAATGAAGCAGCATAGTTTGCACCCCACACCAGCTTGTCTTTTTTTTTTTTTTTTTTTTTTTTTTTTAAAAAGCCCACAGCTTCTCACATTATTGCAAAGTGTAAAGTCCTCTTTGAACACTTTCCTGTGGCAGGAAACTTGAAGGTTGGGAGAATAAAGGGAGACACTTTCTGTAAATTAGTGATTTATGCATCACCACATAGACTCCAAATTTTTTTTTTCCGCTTGTATATTTTTGCATTTTAAGTGATAAAATTGTGGTGTTTCTCTATATACTTACAGGTGGTGTGCTCCGAACTATTCAAAGCACCGGATCCTAGTAGGCGCAAATTATTTTTGAAATTTGTTTAAAATTAGTAATGAAACCTGGGAAAACATAATATTGAATTGGGAAATTATAAAATCATGATACTTATACACTGCAATACAAATTAAGGTTTGTTAACAATTTAAGATTTTACTTCAGCTTAGTGCAATCAGCTTGTTAGTGTTAAATCAGGTGGATCTTTGCTGATTAATATTCAGTTCCTGTAACAGTACTGGAATGGCAAGGCCATATCTTTTGTTTTTGCTACACTGGGGACATTTGAGTTTGAGATCAAACAGTGAATTTGTGTTAAACAACTTGACATGTGACAGACCAGGCAATTTTCAGGTAAGCAAAAGTATTGGAATGTTCTTAAGTAAAAGTCACTTTAATATTTGGTTGTTTATAACCCAAATTTAATAATAAATGCATCAGTAGGCATTTTTTTATTAGTGATAATTGTCTAATGATTTTCAGCTGTTTGTTTTGCTGCTCAGTTGGGTTAAGGTCCACTGATTCACTTGGACAGTCCAGGAAGTCCTTTGTTGCTTTGGAAGTGTGTTTTAAGTGATCGCCTTTCTGCATAATGAAGTAAAAAAAAAGATTGATTGCATTTTTCTGTAACTTGTCAGAGAGAATGCTTCAGTAGACATATGAATTAATTCTCCTGCTCTATCGTGAGTTCCATATTCGATAGAGATTAAAGAGAATGTTCCAAAAGCAGCCATGCGAGCTCAAGCCCTGACACTAACTCCACCATGCTCCACCATGAGTCTGTATGTTTTGGATCATGAGCAGATCCTTTCCTTTTCACACTTTTGGTAAAGGTTCATCTTGGTTCCAAAAATTTTTTGGCCCGGCTCTGACTGACCTTGGTCTGGTCTTTTGATTCTTAATGCTAATGAGAGACCTTCACCTGCCCTGTGGAAGTTGTCACTAAATGGTGTGTTAGGCTTTTCCTTTACAGCTCTCACAATCTTTATTAATTTCTGTTGTTTTACTTGTGCTCAGAGATTTTCCATCTTTTTCCTCACTTGGGAAAGGCTAGTTTTTTTTTTTTTTTTTCCATAGGCAGCTCTTTAGTCCAGTGGTTCTTAAACTTTCAAGCCAGCAACCCCTACTTGAAGATCGACAAGATCTCGTGACCCCCCACTAGAAAAAAACAAGCAATAAACATAATCTGTTCACAGTATTTTTACTACATTTACTATACATCAAAATAATTTTGGCTTACCTTTTAATGGGAAGGATGTACTTTTTTTTTTTTTTTTTTTTTTTTTTTGCTTATTGAGCAATAGTGTTTTGCTGTGCTTTATACTTTCATGAGCTAGCACTTCTGAACAGATTACACATTGAGGGAAATCTACATTGTCAACAGTAGATCAAGTGAATCCATACTTTATGAATTCTTCCTGATATTTTCGACGTTTCATACTTTGGTCTGACGGGGTCTTGCTCTTATGATTGGTAGATGTACATGGTTTCAATGACTCAGGCGAACTGTCATTCAACATTTTTAGATTTGCGAATAACAAATTTATCCATTTTGGCAGTTGCGGTTTTCACGTGGAGTTGTGCGCTGTAGCAATAACTAGTGAGCCAGTAGCTGCACAGTGACGTCATATCTTTTAGTCGGGAATTTATATTTTAAACACTCAATCATTAATATCTTTACAAATCAGAAAATATTTATTTATAGCATTTACTTGTAATACTGAAGTGTGTATTATAATCACAAAAAAAACATAATTTTTTAATCCCTCTCGCGACCCCATAAAATTATTCCGAGGGGTCCCATCCCCCAGTTTGGGAACCACTGCTCTAGTCTACATGTGTGTCCTACATACATGTCCTTTTCATTTTTTTTTTTTTCATACAAACACTCCTAACAGATGGGCAAAAAAATAAAAGCATACACACTGCTATTAAATAATTAAGCAGTCATTTTAACAGAACACATCTAGGCAACAAGAAACCATTAGTCATTAGACAAAAACTAAACTTACTAACAGTCTTAATGTTCTAATATATTTGGAGAAGACCATGTTACTGATTCTAAGAAATTATTCAGCGTCTTAACTAATCATAATTGAGAATTAAACGAATTAATGCAAACTTTTATCTGGGTTATTTAATGAAACACTTAATGTAAATATTTCTCTGCTGTTTTGTACAGGTACCGGGCTGATACACAGACCTACCAGCCTTACAACAAAGACTGGATCAAAGAGAAGATCTACGTTCTGCTGAGACGTCAGGCCCAGCAAGCGGGGAAATAGATCGAAGGAATGCAGGAATGAAGGAAGATTCTTGTGGGCTGCATTGACTTTTATTATTCCACCCCAAATTTGTTCATTAGATCACTGCATCGGAGGACAAGCTAGCTGGAGCCGGCCATGTGTTGAGACTTCCCCTTGCTTGTGTAAACGTTAAAATGCTCAAAAATAATGTGTACCCTTTTTATTTTATTTTTTTCTTACCCATGTTCGTTTTTACGTTTAATCCACCAAAGTTGAGGAAGTGGTTTAAATAAAAGCTAACTGTGATCCCAAGGGTTCAGTTCTGATGTGCAGTTCATTTTTATTTTTTTTTTGTAATCTTATAACTTTATCTAGTTTTATAAAACGGTGGTAACTGTTAGGTAATGTTTGCTTTTGATTAGATTTGTATTTTTTTGTTTTTTTTGTTCATTTAGTACAATAAACGACTTGATTGAAATTGTTTGTTCCACTTGTGTGTGTGTGTGTGTGAGGGTGGGGTGGGGTGTTTGTTTGGTTTTCCCCCCCTTCTCATTCCAATTTCTAATGAGTAGGCTATAGGTATTTAAAATGTTCATGGACATCAAAGTTCACTAAACCAAAGCTAAACTTTTTTGGGGGGTTTTGTTTTGTTGCCAAGTCTCCATGTTTTGTGTATATTGTGTTTCTTTCTTCTCTGTTGCTCTTGTGCTATTTGGTGTACTTTCTTACTTATTGTTTTACCGCTTTATGCTGTATACATGGTCACAGGGGCATCCCGGTGCTCTGGAGTTTATCCCAAGGCATGCTATAAGGTATGCTATTCATATGTGTGTGTGTGTGTATATATATATATATATATATATATACACACACACACACACACACACACACACACACAATATGGGCAAATTGGAAATTTGCCAAATCTGCATGTCTTTGGACTGTGTGATGAACCCCAGAAGGAACCCACAACCATGCAAACTCCATGCTCACAGACCCTGCAGGAGCAAGAGGAAACTGCTAGACACTACGCCATGCCGCCTATTCGGTGTACTGTATCTTTAAATTGTGGCGGGCCGCCCCTGCTTTCTCGGCAAGGGAAACCCTGTAGTGGCTTTCTGAGGGGACCCAAGATGGCCGAACACTTACAGTGGGGCTAATCGCTGCTCTCCTTGTAGACATTGTTATTCGATGGTGCTCAGCGCTCACTTTACACATTTAGAGTACCGGAAAGTCGGACGAGTTTCCCCATTCGACCTGTCAGGGTTTGAAATGTCCGTCTGTGTGTGAGGAGAGAGGCTGGTCCTTCTGCGGCCCGCAGCCAGAACATGGCGGAACACTTGGACAAAATATAGCTTTGCTGCTAGGCTGCAGACTCGCTTATAATGAAAACACTGCTCCGTATTCCGCACTTCGTAAACACGGCGTGGTTGTAATGGGCCGTTAAGGTATCGGTACTGCTTTAGCATATATACATGTTTTTTTTTTCTACACTCGTTTTGAGATAAATTAGTGTCAGAATGTTGAACGCAAGCAGATAGCCTGCTAGCTGACTCGCTAGGACAGCTAGCTTAGCTAACTGGTGTTTGCCTCCTTTTGGTCGTAGCAGTTATCAGGTGTGAGAGCGCGTCCAAGATTTTCTACATTTATATGTGTGTGTATATATATATGTGAGTATATCTCTCCCGTGGTGCGTTGTATAAGTCGACGTTGCGTAGACACCGACTTTGAAGTATAAAGTTATCCAGCGTCGGTAACTAGGATGATTAATTAACGGACTATGTTGTGGGAAAGTGTCAGTGTGGAGCTGGTGATCAGCGTTAGCGCGGCACGTCATTAACGTGACAACAGGTAGCGCGTGTGTATGTCCAGTTTAGACGGAGACGTGCAGCGGAGAGTCTAACGAGAGGACAAACCCGGTTCTGGGATTGAATAATTGTGTATCAAGGGTAGAAAAAAACAAAACAAACAAAAACAAACTCCAAGCCTAAAGAGTTTACTCGCAAGAATGACTGACACTCGGCGACGAGTGAAGGTCTACACTCTGAATGAGGACCGGCAGTGGGATGACCGGGGCACAGGACATGTCTCCTCCGGCTATGTCGAAAGACTCAAAGGCATGTCTCTGCTGGTGCGAGCGGAGAGCGACGGTGAGTTCAAAAACACTCCCTGGATCTCTGTGTGGAAAATACACTCATCTGTCACTGACACGCTTAACGCCTCTGTTTCTCTCAGGGTCTCTGTTGCTGGAGTCAAAAATCAACCCAAACACAGCATATCAGAAACAGCAGGTGAGTGAGTTACATGTTTGTTTTCCCCACCACAGAACATTTGCACTCGCTTTCCCTGCAGCGAAAGTGCTTTCACATGTGTTTGTGTGAATCTTAGAGAAACCCATACTTTGGTTTCACACTGCGCGTAATAAACCCCACAAAACAAAACTTTTACAAACATGCTTTATCCTTATTAATTAATAGCTTAAAAAAACACAATCACAGAAGTCACAGATGAAGAAAGTAGATTAAAATGTGTAATACGCAGCAGCTTTTATTTTTACTCGTACTTGTGGGTTATTTTTTTCAGCACTTCACGCCTGCCCTTTTTCCAGTTGAGGAGCTTGCGTTAAAATAAAAAAAAAAAAGCCACGCAAACCCAGATCCCCAGCACGTTTTGGTCACTTCTTGCAATCAAGTTCGAATCACTTTCTTCGAACGTGCAATTGAACCGCACTATAATTCACTCGAAAGCTGACCAGGAACACAACCTCGACTCGCACTAGTGTTAGATTCACACTGGCTCAACCATGCATGCATGAACACACATTTGAAGGCTACAACTAGGAACACCAAGTTCAAGCCATAATCAGTTGCAGCATCCTGTCTGGTGTGTTCGCTCTCTTATTATATGAGGAGCTTTAATTATATTTGAATTTTGTTTTGACTTTTGCTTGTTTTTTTTAGGATACGTTGATTGTTTGGTCTGAAGCTGAAAACTACGACCTGGCCCTGAGTTTTCAGGAGAAGGCTGGTTGTGATGAGATCTGGGAGAAGATATGTCAGGTGATCACACATGCTTTGTCTGTTTTTTTTTTTTTTTTTCTTTCTTTTTTTTCCTGAGTACTATGATTTTGAACATGGTCATATTAAGGACGTTGATTGTATTTTTTATTATAGTTGTTTTGTCTCATATATTGAATTTTAAACTGTGGCTCTGTTCAATCCAGAATCAGAATCATAATGTTGGTCAGTTGGGCCTGGTTGCTGGATTACTACGTGATTAGATTAAAACTTTTACCCTGTCTTTTTCTTCTGTGAGCATGTCAAGTTGAGGGCAAGCGAACAAAGATATGACGGCTTTTAAATTAACATCCACCTTTAGAAGTTTTGCTCTATAGAAGCTTGAAATAAGTAAGCTTTTTTTCCCCCTGAAGTAAAGGCTGTCTGATATTGAAAGAAATTCAAAGCCCTTATGTTGGTGTTATATTAAAATAATAGACGGTAAATAAAAAAATAAAAATAAATAAAAAGTCGGTTTAATGCATCTCTAGTTATGTTTCTTGTTTGTGGTGTTATATTTACAGGTTCAGGGAAAGGACCCATCAGTGGACATCACCCAGGAGCTGATTGATGAGTCCGAAGAGGAGCGTTTCGAGGACATGTCCTCTCCTGGTCTGGAGCTGCCACCATGTGAGCTGTCCCGTTTGGAGGAGGTGGCTGAGCTGGTGGCGTCTTCACTGCCATCTCCGCTGCGGCGCGAGAAGCTGGCACTGGCACTGGAAAACGAGGGCTACATTTGCAAGCTGCTGGAGCTGTTCCGCGTGTGCGAAGACTTGGAGAACCGCGAAGGCCTGCATCACTTGTACGACATTGTCAAGGGTATTTTCCTGCTAAACCGCACAGCTCTCTTCGAGGTTATGTTTTCCGACGAGTGTATTATGGACGTGATAGGGTGCCTGGAGTTCGATCCGGCGTTGCCGCAGCCGCGTCGCCACCGCGAATTCCTCACCACAACTGCTCGCTTCAAGGAGGTTATTCCCATCACAGACCCTGAGCTGCGCCAGAAGATCCATCAGACATACCGTGTACAGTACATCCAGGACATGGTGCTGCCCACACCCTCTGTGTTTGAAGAGAACATGCTCTCCACCCTGCACTCATTCATCTTCTTCAACAAGGTGGAAATTGTTGGTATGCTCCAGGTGGGTCTTGTGAAAGAGAGGGAAAAAAAAAAGAAAGTGTAAAATCTTACACTTTACACCTAAAGGTAATGGAGATGGTGATTAAATGCTGTTTTCTTTACTGGAAATGTTTACCTTTCTGTCCTTTTTTTAAGGTTCTGGGTGACTAAATTAGTTGTCATGATATTTTGACGGGCAGAATCATGATCAACGAAATATCAGTATCACACAAGCTTATCATGAAACAAATTGTCAGCAACGTAATGACACCTGCCATCGTTCTAGTTTCGTGCTGCGTTTTCTTTCTTTAGTTTTTACGTAAGGCCAGAGTGAAGAGGACTCTTCGTCTTTATCCGTTTACTTTTTGTCCACTGTTAGTTTCCTATAATCACTCTGGGTTAAAAGCTTAGCCTTACGATGTCAGTGGTAATTTTGCAGGATAGTTTTATAATCGATAGCGCCAGGAGTTATAGATAAATATTTGTGTATATACTAGTTTATATACTACTATTTGTCTATAAAAGTCTGGGATTTCACCTTCAAATTTCATTGTTTTTGTTTAGCGATTTATTTCCTACGTTCCACAACAATACTGGGGATTTCTGGGGAAAACTATAAGATAAAACATATGGAATTGGGTAATTATGTAACAACAACAGTCAGTTATTATTTTAAGACATGGTGGTATATTTTGGACACCTTTAGCATTGCTTTACAATGTAGAAAGAAATAAATGTTAAAAAACGACCATGGAATTTTTAGCAGTAGCATTAGTAGATATAGATTTTCCTTGCACGAGCAAAGTGATGACGGACAAGTACAAACCGAAACAACCATGTTCGAGCGAACCCAGAGTTCATCTACAGTGTCTGTGTAATATGCGTTACAATCGTGATACTGAGTTATTGGACAATCGACGGTGCAGTGTGTTTGGAAAATCAGGACCGAAGCAAGAATGCTGCATGTGGGCTAGCGCTTGTTGGTATGGTGGTATTGGTTAAACAACCAATAATCTTTACATACTGTTTTAGCATAAAAAAAGAAGAGTTTATTTTGAAATGGACTTTGTGTTAGATGATTTTGCCCAGTGCTAGGCTAATGTAAGTGTTTTGAGCCTGTAGGTTAAGCTATAATATTTGGTAGTTTGGTGTCCAATATTAAACGCATTTTCATCTCACGTTATCTTTAACATTGATTTTAAACGGATGTAAGACGTCTGTGTTACCTTAAGCATTTTCTATAGACTCACCACAGTTTAACACTAAGATATGCTACTTGGTGGTGTTGATTGGCACCTGAGCACCTTCATATCAACTGGCACAAGGTGGAAGCCCCACCCATTTCTCTGAATCGGAATGGGGTGTTCTCACATTCTAACTCTGTAAACAAAGACTGTTTTGAGTTTGGTCATTTGATATTAAATTTAATATATTAATTATAATAAAGCACTTTGCTAATCTCGGATGGATGTACAGGTGAATCGACTAGCTGTAAGCTAGCCTAAGCTAGCTCCCTGGTGCACACCCTCCTCCACCTTATAACATTGACGGTGATGATAATTATAAAGTTATAAATTCAATACACTTTTTTTTTCCTGCCTCATGCATCTGTTATTGTGCAAACAGTAACAGAGCATAAACAGGAAATTGTTGACTGTCTGGACCTTAAACAACAGTTTGAAATATCACACCCTCCTCTGCTCAGCTTCTAACAAGAAATGGTAGAAAATCTTCATTTTCCTGTTTTTTTTAAATTATTTTCACCCTGTCGTTTCTGCACCAAAAAAAAATTAGTGAAAGAGGAGAACAATATATCTGTCTATGTTCAAAGCTTATAGTTGATTTCCATATTACCTGTTTACATTTGCTTACCTTTGGCTAAAGGTTTGTTTAGGTATTCTGCACTTTAATTAAAATTTTAAATTGGGGCGGCATGTAAACTAAATAAACAACACATAAACCACAGGTGTACAATTTACAGATTCAGCGATTGCAAACAACCTAATAGGTGTATTTATACATTCAGTATTCTATATGTTCCTTTTCTCACGTGGTTAATCAGATAATCCACATGAAACTGTTTGGATTTTTCCGAAATAAATAATTGTGGTATCTGTGGTGTAATTAGGCCAGTATGCTAAAAGAAAAAAAAAAAATCACACAAGAGAGAGAGATGATTAACGGAAAGTCCGGTGCTTTTTTACACTGGAGGAGTTTTAACGTGTAATGTTTCAGACAGGAGCGGTTGGTTTCCATGGAAACCCACCGAGCTTTCCATCAAGCTCCTTTATTTGCTGTAAAGCGCGAACCTCAGTCACACAGAACAAATCCAGCTTCGTTTATCTTTTACTTTTAGGTTATTTTGTAAAAGCAGCACATTTCCGATGACGGGATTCTTAAACTGATTTTATTTCAGGCATTAATAAATCGTTTCACAGTGATTCTGATCTGTGAAATAATGACCAGGCTGTTTCTTGTGGTTTGCATGGAGTTCTGTAAATAAATAAATAAATAAATGTAAAGCATTTTACACTACCAGCAGTTCCCTAATAATTACCTTTTATAATTTAATGTTTTTGAAAATTGATTCACACTTGGTGTGTGAATTAAATATCTGTGTTTGGTGTATTGATGGTAAAATTGAGTGGACATTATTGTACATTTACCACAGTACTAATTTAGGCTAATGAATTATTGAACTAATGTAGTATTTGGATTCGAATAAGTTTGTACTTGCATTGTATTTTGTATTTGCATGCTTCAGGTACAAACTAACAAATTGAAAATGTAAAGTAGTGATGGGTCATTCATGAACGATTTTTTACTGAGTCTTTAACGTGACTCGGAAGAACGAGTAGTCTCGGAAAGGGATTTGTTCATTTTCTACTGGGCGCGCATGTGTAAACCATCGCAAAACCTTTGTAGGGTATGTACAAGAAACGGAAATGAGTGTTTCATCTAATGAGTCTTCTAGTCCGAGTTGTTTCTTCTTTTGATATAAGAGATGAGCTGCTTATTCTGTTTATTATAATATGTCCTTAGCTTCATGTAATATTTTTATTACTGGAACTGTAGCCAAAATCTGTGTATGTAGATGCATTGGGAGTCTGTTTATTGAAAATGTAACATTTTATTTCTGATCTAAATTACTAAAAAAAAAAAAAAGAGAGATTTGTTCGTTTTGATGATCGTGATTCAAACAACCGAGCCACTAAAATGTGTTATGCGTCAGACGGACTTCAGGAGATCGGCTGAGGCTGGGAGGTGTGTCTGGAAATGTTCTCACCGTGCATTTCATACTTAATGACGGTGTTTACGTGACCCATTCAGACGTATGATGAACACATCGTTAGATGAAACATTTAAGTTGCAATATCCTAGATGTTTACATTTTTAATTGTTGGTAGGAAGTTTGTCCTGATTGCTGTACATGGTGTTGTTACTATTTCTTCCACATTTAACTTCATTCTAATGCATGAAACCTGGTTGATATAAGCAAGGATTAGTTTTTCTAAACGCACACATCACCCAACCATACATCAGTTTATAGTTTATCTAAGCAGGAAGCTGAAGTGCTCGCAAACGCAACACTTGGAGGACAAAAGGGACGATTCACATTAATTCTTGCTATGATGCAATATAAGGTGTTGTTTCATTATGACCCCAGACACACATGTGACCCTCCGATTTTCCCCCAGTTGAGAACAGGAATGATCCGCTAGCCTGGTTACTTTTTTAATTTCATTTCTCTCTCTCTCTCTCTGTCTCTCTCTATCTCTATCCAGGACGATGAGAAGTTTCTAACTGAGCTCTTTGCACAGCTAACAGATGAAGCCACAGATGACGACAAGCGGCAAGAGCTGGTAATAATGAGGCCTTCCTTCATTTACGGTGTACAGTTTGCATGCTGTACGCACCCTTGGTGCTGAACTGCTTCTTAATGCATTTTTTTTTCTTGCAGGTCAATTTTCTGAAGGAGTTTTGCGCCTTCTCTCAGACTCTACAGCCACAAAACAGAGATGCGTTCTTCAAGACCCTGTCCAACATGGGAATTCTTCCAGCATTGGAAGTTATACTGGTGAGTCGGACTCTTGTTTTACCAAAACATCCAGTTATATATATGATATATGATATTAATTACTTTGTGAAAGATTTGTAATAAAATTTAACTTGTAAGAACACATTAGGATCATCTGATGGATGTGTCGTGTTTGGGGTGTATTTATTGATACATCACAGCAACTTCCAAGTTGGTTATTTCTGAAATATGTATGTACAGGTCGTAGCTTTATTTCAGATAAAGTTAGTAATGTAACAGATGAGCTGTGTATGAGTTTGTGCTGATGTGCTGTTGATCATCAGGGGATGGATGATGTGCAAGTGCGGAGCGCGGCCACGGATATCTTCTCTTACCTGGTTGAGTACAACCCCTCCATGGTGCGCGAGTTCGTCATGCAGGAGTCGCAGCAGAATGATGATGTGAGTGGCTCACACACACACACACTCTGACTTGTGGCACTGATTAACTGACTTCCCTTATTTTCCCATCCCATGTTTTTTTTTGGAAGCAGCCACTAAAACTTTAAGCCAAGCTCAAAACCTAATTAAGTCCATTTAAGGTTTAGGATTATAATACTTGATAAAAAAAAAAAAAAAAACGGGTACTGAGAAATACTGAGTTTATTTAACAGCGAAACATCCCTGGCTGCGGAAAGTTTGAGAACTTCCTGTCTATGTTATATAAATTCGGGATGAATTTTCCATAGATAGAGGATGATGTGTATAAATCCTGCTAGCATGACTAGGGTTGTGTTTGTGTGTGATGTACTACCGCTCAAAAGTTTGGGATCACTCCATGGTCGTTCTTAATTTCTGTTTCTTTCTACATTGTAAAACGATGCAGAAGGCGTCAAAATATACAATAATCTTGTTTGAACAGTTGATATTGAGATGTGTACTTTATGCTCTGTAAAGCTTCATAACGCCTCTTATCTGAGGTGCTGTTTGTTAATTTCGTGATGTGTGCTATGGTGTCTTTGACGCTTGGTGACACCCGTTATGTACACCTTCTTCAGGTTAGACAACCAGTAATCTTTACTAGGGCTGTAGCTATCGAATATTTTAGATTTGAATGGAATATTCTACCAAAAATGTAAATGAGTAATCGGATAAAATTTACATTTTCTTAATTAAACAGCAATATAAAATATATAAAAGAAACAAAGATTAATTGGTTTTCTTTTTAGAAAAATCAACTGTTTATTTTTTAATAAAATGCTTTATCCATTAAAAAAAAATAGTCATTATACACAATACAAGGAACAGCTTAAAGTTGACTGAGATGAATTAAGTGCACTACAGTACATTCTTATTTTAAAGCCTTTTCTCAGATGCAAAAAAAAAAAGGATTTCAAATGACTAAGTATCAAAATAAACTAAGGCAAACATTAAAATAAATTTTAATATAATTTTATCGCTGCTTTCCATTTTGCGGCCCGCAACAGAACGCTCCCTCAAATCACAGCTATCTGTTTGCGTCTCCTTCCGCTTTGTGGGTGAGGTAAGTGCTTCTTTGTCGGTGTTTACTGGTGGCTTGCATCCGGAAGCTCGCTGTGTCACGCCAAACAAATAATTGCGCAAAAACATAACGCAAGCTTTTAATACTAATTCAAAGAAGCTTCGAGGCAGAAGAATTTGCTAGATCATTTTTTGTACAGCCCTAATCTTTACATACTGTTTTGACGGCATTTAAAATAAAAAAATATTTATGTGTTAAGTGATTTTGCCCAGTGCTAGGCTAATGTAAGCATTTTGAGCCTGTGTAAGGTAAGCTATTGAAGGTGTCCAATCTCATGTCAACATTGTTAACATCGAGTTTAAACGGATGCAAGACGTCTTTGTTTCCTTAAGCATGTTGTGTAGACACACCACAGTTTAACCATAGTCTTAACTGAGAGTTAAGAGTAGGAGCTAGAAGTCTTCATAACGGCTGCTGGTTAATCAATGATTTTTGAGGCTGGTAACTCTGCAGCAGAGTTAAGTTTTGGTTATGCTTTTCTTGCATGGTCTTCATGAGAGCCAGTTTCATCATGGACGATCATGCAAATGCACTTGACAATACTGTTCTCGCAAGAACTATTTCAGAAAGGCTAACCTCAGTGTCTTAAAATAACAACATACTGTTGTTGTTGTTGTTACATAAATACCTAATTCCATGTGATGGCACCCCCAGTATTGTTGTAAAATATAGAAAATAAATCACTAACCAAAAACAGCGAAATTTGCAAGTGATCCCAAACTTTTAAGCGGTAGTGTGTGTGTGTGTGTGTATTGCAAAAAAACTCAAATTTAAAATCAGTCACAGTAGCACTTTCAGCAAGGAATCTCATCTGACGATGTTATTTCATTTACAACAACATTTTGCATCCTTAGTAATAGCCTCCAAATCGTTCCGAATTACCTCCCAGTCGTCCGTGGTGTTCTAGTCACGTCAAACACAAGGCTAAATCCCAAATCTCTCCCCAACCCCTGAACAAGGGGACTTGCTAGTTGTGTGGGACGAGGGATCGTACGGTCTACACAGCTTTCTATTTGATGCTGTTTGTGAATTAACCATGGAATCTGGAAGTTGATATTCTAGAAGTAAAATTTTTAAGTTTCTTAGGACTGTCCAACACTTCCATGGTTTATTCTCCTCACCTTTTGGCTGTGTAGTACTGGAAGGAATTTAAAATAATTTTAATAATTCTGTTGTGCTGAATATCAGCATGGCTGTAATTCTATAACACCCAAGCTGTGCCTACGCGTCACAGCTGAGCTGATGTTTATTACAATAGTTGCTTAATTATGTGCAGCCGAAGAGCATACACACACGGAGCACACACACACACTTAGTTTATGTTTAATACTGAATGAATTTTTTTAAATATTTTTTTTACTCAGCTGTTTTTTTTACTTCCCTGTCTTTTTCTTCTGCAGGATATATTATTGATTAATCTGATCATTGAGCACATGATCTGTGATACGGACCCTGAGCTAGGGGGTGCTGTGCAGCTAATGGGGCTACTGAGGACACTAGTGGACCCCGAAAACATGCTGGCAACCGCTAATGTGAGCATTTTATTTACCCCAATATGAAAGAATAAGAATCTTCTGTACTTGATTTACAGTACTGTGCAAAAGTATTAGGTATTAGGCCATAATATATTAAATTTTATTTATATAGTGCTTTTAACAATGGTCATTATCTCAAAGCAGCTTCACAAAAATGAAAATTTATGGAAGTGTGTATGTGTGAGAAAAATGTGTCTAGATAATAATGTGATTGTCCCTGATGAGCAAGCCAGGGGTGACGGCGACTGTGGCAAAGAAAAAAACTCTCCGAGATGGCAATAGGAAGAAACCTTGAAAGGAACCAGACTCAACTGGGAACCCATCCTCATTTGGGTGATAACAGATAGGGATGATATAACATCATGTGTGTTATGCAGGTAAAAGTTCAATATAACTGAAGTTCTTTAAATTAACATGAAGTCCAGTTCAGCACAGGGATGAGTCAGCAGGTGCCGAGGGCAGATGGCACATGTGTAGCTCCAACCATCATGAAGCAGAATCCAGCTGGAGCTGGCCTCAGGATGGGTAGAATAATAAAGAACAGATGGAAAGACGTAGTTGCCATTCATGATAGATGTACTGGAGTATGAGGTTATAGGATGAATTACGTGCATGCCAGATTAAAGAGATGCATCTTCAGTCAATTGGGAAACTGTGTCTGAGCTCCGTACACTGCCTGGAAGGCTATTCCAAAGAATTGAAGCTAAATATGGAAATGCCCTACCCCCTTTTGTAGATTTTGATATTCTGGGAACTACCAGTGGTCCGGGGTTTTGTGATCTTAAGGAGCGTGGTGGATTGTAGCGTATCAGAGGACTAGATATGTGCTAGATATGTGGGGGCTAAACCATTTAAAGCCTTGTATGTAAGTAATACTATTTTGTAATTAATCCTAAACTGAACAGGTAGCCAGTGCAGGGATGATAATATCGGGGTTATGTGATCGTATTTTCTTGATCTAGTGAGAACCCTGGGGGCTGCATTTCACTTGTAAACAGTAGCTTGTTTATTGAGGATGCAGGACAACCACCTAGTAGTGCATTACAGTAGTCCAGTCTGGAGGTCATGAATGCATGAACTAGCTTTTCTGCATCAGGTACGAATAAAATGTTCCTAAGCTTGGCAATATTTCTAAGATGGAAAAAGGCTGTTTTTGTGATTTTGGAAATATGATTTTCAAAGGACGAGTTACTGTCTAATATTACACCCAGGTCCTCCACTGTCGAGCTGGTAGTAACAGTACATCCTTCTAAACGCAAGCTGAATTGTGAGAGCTGTTGTGTACTGTTTTTTGGGCCAATACGTAATATTTCTTTCTTATCTGAATTTAGTAAAAGACAGTTATCGGTCATCCAATCTTTTCTCAGGAAGTCTAGATAACTTGGGTAGTTTGTCTGGTTTTGTTGAGATGCATAACTGGGTATCATCAGCATGACAGCAGAGGTCCTAAAACTGAACCCTGTGGGACCCCATATTTCACTGGGACTACACCAGACAGTTCTCCATTTAGAGTTACAAAATGGTATCGATCAGACAGGTAGGATCTAAACCATTTTAATGGCTGTCCGTGAATACCCATGTGATTTTTTATTTTTTATTTCTTATTTTTTAAAGCAATCTATAAAAATATTATGATCTATAGTGTCGAATGCAGCACTAAAATCAAGTAAGATTAGTATTGAGATGCAGCCTTGGTCTGAAGCTAAAAACAAGTAATTTGCAATTTTAACTAGTGCAGTTTCTGTACTATGATGGGGCCTGAAACCTGACTGAAATTCTTAGAGGATATTGTTTTCCAGCAAGAATGTGCATATTTGAGCTGATACTACATCGGTCTGTAATTTATTTTATTCTCGTCTAAATTTGAGAAGAGGCTTAATATCTGCCAACTTAAAAGATTAAAGACCTAGATACAATAAAAAATTAATAATGTTTTGAAGCGACTTCAACCGTATGCATCACTTCTTTAAAAAAAAAACTGGTTGGGATATAATCTAACAAGCACGGTGTTGATTTAGCCGAGGTGATAAGTTTATGCAGCTGTTCCTATACCTGTTAAGCACTGAAAATCCAAAAATTAAAGATTTTGTTATACGTGTTTATCATGTCTGCATAATTATGTATAAGATCATTTAGTATTTCCATATATACCTTAAGGATTAATAACTAAATAACATTTTTTAATTTATTAATTTATTAATTTTAAAGTTATATATGGAAATATTGAATGATTTTGTACATAATTATGCAGACATGATAAACATATATAACAAAATTGGTACAGCACCTAATATGGTGGCCTAAGACTTTTGCACAATACTGTATGTATGATTATATTAGTATGTTATGTCTCACTCACGATTTAAATCTTTTGTTGATTTTAGCATTTCTAACAGCAAAACATTTTTTTTCTTCCGCAGAAAACAGAAAAGACTGAATTCTTAAGTTTCTTCTATAAGCACTGCATGCATGTGCTCTCCGCTCCATTGCTGGCCAATACCACTGAGGAGAAACCCAGCAAAGGTGAGAGAGAAAGTGTGCGTGAATGTGTTTGAGAAAATTATAAATATAGTTTGCGCGTGTTTAAAGTGAGCTGGAACGTGTGGGCTGGCTTTTAGAGCTAAACATTCTGTATGTAAGAGACGACGAAGTATTTCCGAGCTAGCCATTAGGAGACAAAAACATTTTGGTTGTACTCCCGCAGATGATTTCCAGACGTGCCAGTTGTTGGCGCTAATAGTGGAGCTCCTCACGTTCTGTGTGGAACATCACACGTACCACATAAAGAACTACATCATCAACAAAGACATCCTGCGCAGAGTGTTGGTGCTCACCGCATCCCAGCATGCCTTTCTAGCTCTCTGTGAGTAATCATACACGTCTCTCCCTCTCTCTTTCATGTCTCTGTCTTTGTAGAAGGGTAAACTAATTAACATCTGTTTCACTAACATTATTTTTCTTTTTGTTTCTTAATCAATTTGCAGTTTGTATTATTATTTATTTTTTTTTTAGCTATTTGCGGTATAAGTTTCTAGAGCACCTGCGATTTGTGAAAAAAAAATGCACATTTTGGATGTGTTAAAAAAAAAACACCTATTTTTATAGTTTAAACTCTAAATATACTCAAACACTTTAATTTTACTTTGAACTCAGCTTAATACATTACACTTAAAACAAAAAAGAAAAAAAAGACTAGTAAACCCGTATACTGTACAATACTGTAATGCTGTGTCTCCCACAGTGCTAGAATGTAAAATACTGATGTTACCCCTACTACATATCTACTGTAATTCATACAGGCGTGTTTTCTTTGGAATAAGTAGGGTAAATTTAGTACAAATAAAAAAACTGTAAGGTTGCCGTGCCAGTAAATTAAAAAAATTATTTGGGGGATGTAAGATGTTTAATAGAAGACATCAAGATTTTCACAGGTGTATTTGGCCGACTTTGAGGTAACAAATAGACTGCTTAATCCCAATTGCCCCATGGAAAGAGAAGAAAAAAAATTTAGTCTCAAAATTCAACAGATGGTTTTTAATACACGCTTATGAGTGTGCAATTCATACCTTCATGGTAAAATTTTCGTCAGGTGCCGCAGTTACACGAACGAATTCACAGGTAGTCACATCGATACAATATAAATTTACCATCCCAAGCGGTGTTTTCCTCCACATTTGCTTTGTGTTCTCTCTACAGTACTACAGTATTATATTCTGTATTGAAATTCAGCAGAATTCACCTTGTGTTACAAAACTAGTAAATTATATTGTTCTTAATAGTTTAGCGCTATAATGCATGAATAATTAGATATTGCCACAAAAAAAAGCCATTGCAGAGGATATTTTTGGTTTTGTGGAAATTGCGGCGGCTTCCGCAAACAACTATTAGTTAGGCTCTAAGGAAAAAGCCGTGAATGATTAAGGACGCGACCTCTGAACTGCGACTTTGCAGGATCGTCTGTAATGTGTAAAGTAAGTCATTCAAAACTGAAGTGATATTTTTGGGTGTGTGTTATTCCTGCCCATCGTTAAACAACAGCGTCTGGTTTGAACTTTCAGGCAGCAACACGAGCCCCATTGTACCCATTGTACATTAGGGGTGCACTGCTACGCGTATCTGTACTATAACACCTAGCTGTCTGCGCTGTTATCTGAGTGTAATAGTCCAGTTTTAACCATAACTTATAACGTGCATATTTATTTTTAAAGCTCTAATGGTCACTTGAAGAAAGATTATTAACTAAAAAGATACTTGTCAAGAAACGATGCACGTTGTCTTTTACAAGTGCTTTAAAACTTTCCTTCTCCATCACGGAGCTGTGACTAAACAGCTGATTTAGCGACACAGCCTTGTAAGCACAGGTGTAGTGCTGCAGGCAAGAGAGTCGGAAGTGATAAGTGAATGAGATATGCACGGAGAGAGAGAGACGAGACGTTGTGCTCATTATTTAAGGATTTAAGGAGTTTTTTTGGGTAATAATGCGATCACGAAGCGTGGCTCAAGCTGTAGAATTGTTCTTTCAGCTAGAAGGCACGGTGCGTATTTCATTGTCTTGAGTCAGACAGTGATAACAGGAACTCTCTTATTAAGGAAAAGATGGGAGATAAAATTCTGGCAAACTTTTGGAAACACTTTTGAAATGTGTATGTTTAATAAACAAGACAAGAGTAAGAGGTTCTTAAGAGCGATATTACATATGTGTAATCTCTCTATATAATTTCAAAATCTTAAACATCCATCTCACACACAGAGGGACATGTCACAGGGTGGGGCCTCATGACCTGCCAACACTGCCACCAAGAGGACAAAACAGTGAACCTCTAAGCACTTTGATGTAGCCCTCTGTCTCACTGATGATAAAATAAACGCCTATGGCAACACCTACATTCTGCTGTAAATAGTTGTGTGTATATAGCTTGGTTTTATCTTAAAGTTACCATTAATAATGCATTATGCAATATTTTTTTTAATTTAAAAAAATTTGTTGATGCACTGTCAAAGTGGAAAAGGTTTTTTTTTTTATTTATTTACTTTTTTTAGGTAGTATAGGTAGTGATCTGCTGAAAGAAATATACCAAACATTGACATAGTACACATTTGTTAATATAAACGAAAAAAAAGCAGTTGGATAAGCCGAAGTGTTATTTAATTATAACTAATTAATTTATTATGGTGAATTTAGATGGTTGATGTTTAATGTTGATTATTTTAATTGGTGTCAGGTTAGATGGAAAGACATAAGCACATTTTATCTGTGCTCTATTAATCCTTGTGTCTCGTCTGCTGTCCAGGTTCTTTGCGTTTTATGAGGAAAATTGTGGGCCTGAAAGACGAATTCTACAACCGCTATATCATGAGGAATTTCCTGTTCGAGCCAGTGGTCAAAGTGTTCCTCAACAATGGTTCCCGATACAACCTCATCAACTCGGCCATCATAGAGATGTTTGAATATGTGCGGGTGGTGAGTACGCTGCACGTGGCCGTCTGGAGTCATTTTCCTGAAGAACTAAAATGACGTTTTTATACCGATTGCCAATAAATCTCGATCGAACACTGCCTTATGGTCCACATATGTTCAAAGTTTTTGGTGGGATCTTTGTAAGGACATTATATGCAGATTAAATGTTAACTGTGGAGATTTTTTTCCCCTCCCCTTATGTTGAGAGTTACAAAAGATTTAGTAAAATATTTTTAATGGGACATTTTAGTGTGGACATTCACATCCTGTTTATGTAACTTGTTTTCTTTATTTTGTGTAGAAGTTTAATTATTAGAGTTATTATTCTGATGGCTGTTGACCTGAACTTACCGTTGGCAGGAGGATGTGAAGTCCCTGACGGCTCATATCATAGAGAACTACTGGAAAGCCCTGGAGGACGTGGACTACGTCCAAACGTTTAAGGGTCTCAAGCTTCGGTATGAGCAGCAGAGGGAAAGGCAGGACAACCCCAAACTCGACAGGTCAGTCTGTGTTCATGCTTCTGTCAATTCTGTTGTAGTGTAATTATTAGTGTAATGTATTGTGAAGGCAAACATGTGTTCTATCCATATGTTTTATCCATCATATTAATTGATAATGAACTTTGCAGAGCTACAGTTATATATTCAGACCGACTTTCTAAACCTAAAGGTTAAATGAGAAGGTTTTTTTTATTTTTTTTTTGCGTAGCGCACAGGTGTTATTTTCTTGCCCTATGTTTTAGCAGCATGCGATCGATTCTGCGTAACCACCGTTTTCGGCGAGACGCACGGACGTTAGAGGACGAGGAAGAAATGTGGTTCAACGATGAAGAAGACATGGAGGACGGAGAGGCGGTGGTGCCACCCTCGGACAAAATGAAGAACGATGAGGACTTGATGGACCCCATCAGCAAGTTCATGGAAAGAAAGAAACGTAAGAGTCCTTCACTAGGGATGGGATTCACCGGTAACCACCCAGTACAGTATTTTCACGATACCCAGGTGCCGATTCGATTAATATTGCGATTTTGTAAGTAGATGATGGTTTTTAAATATCCTGATTTTTATGTTTACATTTTTTTTTTTCCGATTTAGTCACAATCGGCTTCACGACTGAATTAAACATGAGGGTTTAATGTGACCCATTCCTTAGATTAGTTTTCTTTTTTAAAAACCAAGTGCAGCGTTTAAACAATACAAGCTTTTTAAATCTACGAGTTTAACAATTAACTTTTTTAAACTAAACACAAATCTGCATTTTTACTGAGCTGCACGTATCTCAGTCATCCACTGTAATTATTATTTATAAATAAACTTGGCAGATAATTCCACCCAGGATGCCAGTGTGGTAATAATCACAAATTCCTCCAAAGTTGTTTGTGCTTATTAAACAATTAAAGGCACTTCTAACTTGCGCGTTTAGAGACTAATTAGCTCTTGGGGTGTTTTGAGATCAGTGTGAGCACCTCTAATGATTGGGTTTCGAGATTAATTTGCTTGTAGTTTGGAGAAAAAGGCTGAACGGAAGTTTTTTATGAGGAAAACTTTTTGCTAATCTAACTCCCCTAGTACAACGAACTTCTTCCTTTGCTGTCCTCCTAATGAATGCAGCTAAACAGTAGAAAATAGGCATAAAAATAAATAAATATGGGTATTACAAAAGTATAGGTATATGTGAAAAAAGATATACATCAACATAGAATTGAGTCAGAATATGAAAAATTACAAAAGTATGATGAATATGAAAAATATAAACACTGTAAAAACATAATTGTGCAAATTACGCACGCAAATGCTGTTTTATATTTATATATATATACACACACATATACTCACCTAAAGGATCATTAGGAACACCATACTAATAAGAGGTTTGACCCCCTTTCGCCTTCAGGACTGCCTTAATTTTATGTGGCATTGATTCAACAAGGTGCTGAAAGCATTCTTCAGAAATGTTGGCCCATATTGATAGGATAGCATCTTGCAGTTGATGGAGATTTGTGGGATGAAGCTTTTGGTGAGCTCGTACAAACTGTAGCCTCTTTTACCCTATTTGTAGTGGGGTTGAGTGGTACCCGGTGGGGTCTTCCACTGTTGTAGCCCATCCGCATTGATTTGTGGCTTCACAAATGTTTTCCTGCATACCTCGGTTGTAACAAGTGGTTATTTCAGTCAAAGTTGCTCTTCTATCAGCTTGAATCAGTCGGCCCATTCTCCTCTGACCTCTAGCATCAACAAGACATTTTCGCCCACGGGATTGCCGCATAATGGATGTTTTCCCCTTTTCACACCATTTTTTGTAAACCCTAGAAATGGTTGTGCGTGAAAATCCCAGTAACTGAGCAGATTGTGAAATACTCAGACGGGCCCATTTGGAACCAAGAACCATGCCACGCTCAAAATTGCTTAAATCACCTTTCTTTCCCATTCTGACATTCAGTTTGGAGTTCAGAAGTTTGTCTTGACCAGGACCACACCCCTAAATGCATGGAAGCAACTGCATGTGATTGGTTGATTAGATAATTGCATTAATGAGAAATTCAACAGGTGTTCCTAATAATCCTTTAGGTGAGTGTATGTATGTGTGCATACATGCATACATACATACATACATAAAATTGCCATTGGTTACGTTTAGTGTAATTGGTCATGACTGGTCAAGCTGAAAAACATCCAATCGACCAGTGCATCTCTATCATAAGTGTAATAAATCATTTAAAAAGAGATTTTTTGAGTCATTGTGGTAATGCAGTTAAACCGTGGCTTGTGAGAATAATTGGTTCTGAAAGCGAGCTTGTATATCAACCCCATTAGAAATGATAGAAACTCAGATGAATCGTTCCACAACCCAAAAACATGCATATAATAATAATGAATACAAAATATAAAGTAAAAATAAAAACTCTTTTATATTAATTAACCTGCACTTTACCTTTGAAAAAAGTAAAAATAAATCCCGACAGAGCAGCGTTTTTATTAATGTGATTATAAAGCTAAAGTAAGACGAGAGAAGGAATCCCTCCCTCTCTTATTTGAGGGGAGGGAGGGGGTTACTGTGTGGGACGACGTTTTCACACACATGCTTTGCGAGCGCACGTGGTTACAATGTTGACTATACAATATGACTGAGCATGGGAGACGATTCCCCATAATCTTAATCCTGTAGTGCACAAAAGAGAAGAACCATGTGACACTCAGCAGACAAAGCGTGTGTGTACTACTCATATATCAAGACCTCACTCGTTTTGTTAAGTTAAGATTTGTTTAAAAAATTTGCTCGTCTTGCAAAACGCTCGCATACCGAGTTACTTACAAAAAATAATTTCCACTGTATCTGCACACAAAAGAATCATGATTCATAACTAAAAAAGACCAAACATTTCTACTATAATTTGCTTACTTGATAATCTTTTTGTAAATGTTATCTGTATTTTATATAGAAAAGTTAATTTGATTTGCATCTTTTCTGTATTTTGAATGCACAGTGCATAGTCAGTCAGTCATTTTGGCAAAATACACCCAGACAGTGAGTTCAACAAAAAAAAAAAAGTCCTTTATTAGACTGATTAGTGTTAAAAGCAATGTTTACATCTAATGAAGTTGAATATTTTGGTAGTGATGAAGCTGGATCTATGTTTTATGGCACAGGACATGTTGTTTGACTAATTTTAATACATGCAGAGAAAGAAGCCTTTATTTGTTGCATATACATTAAAGCAGATTTAAGGGCCTTTGTCTAGGGCCCCAGCAGCAGCAGTGCTTGGGATTGAATAAAATAAAGTTATTATTTTAAACATCTTAAATTTTTGGTCACTGGAAGGCAATTCAGTATTTCATGACCGTAGTCCAGTAGTTTAGGCGCACACATTCTGGTATTGGTTAAAATGCTAAGATATGTCATAAACGCTCTTAAATATTTATAATTCTAAGGGTCTCGCGACATAAAATCCCATCCTGTCAAACTCTCTTGTTTTTGCCGTTCTTCTTTCTCAGTAAAAGAAGCAGAGGAAAAAGAAGTTTTGTCGGGGAAATCTAGTTTGTCCGGGAGACAGAGCCCCAGTTTTAAGCTGTCCTTCTCCAGCTCGACCAAGCCCAGTCTGTCTTCACCTCCCACAGCCTCACTGCATCCTGGCTCGCCCGGATCACCGGGTTCTCCTGGCACCGGGACCAGGAACTCTCCGCCCACGGCAGCTGTCACCACAAAGGTAAATCACTGGCTCGAAATCACTGCTGATGTAACATAGTTGTTTCTTATTTGGTAATATACTGTGAAAAAAAAGTACTTTTCCATGTAAGGCTTTAATCAGGATATAATTTATCGCATCAAATCACTTGATAACTGCTGAAGGACACTCAGGAAATAAATAAGCATTTTTCTGATAAAAAAAAAATTCCGTAGTTCACATGGACGTCTGATCACCTTTTGCCACAATCACCGATTGATTTATAATGGAGAAAAAAAAACTAATTGTTGCATTGATATGCAGAATAATGATTTGTAGGATTTTCCTCCTCACTGGCCTTCATATGATTTATAGTAAACAAACTGTGGTAAAGGGTGTTGTCTTTAGACTAGAATAAAGCTTCAGTCAAATGCGAAGGGTAGAAAGGACATATCGGGGAGACGGGATCTTCACGTTAGATAAAACGGCAGAACGTTTTTTAGATGGTGAAATACGTGATCTATTTTAGCAACATAAAACTATTTAAACCCCATGGCTTTATCTTATTAGTTCTTATTACTTTTTATTTAATAATTAATATGTTGTGGCAATGTTTAAATTTTTTTTGTCCGTTTGTTGTAAATGACTTCTCATGGCCCGTCTACAGGGGAGGTGACCCACACTGTTCAGGATTTCTAATGAGGTGTATGTGTATTAGATTTAAACTACTTAGACATATCTTAGTTGGCATAAAATGATGTACGCAGCATGAATCCCCTTGCTCAGTGCGTACTTTAAAATTTTTCCCCTTTAAATTGACTCTTGTTGTAGGGCGGTTTGGTGGGACTCGTGGACTACCCTGACGACGACGAGGACGATGAGGACGAAGAGGATTCGGACAGTAAAGAGGAAAGCCCTCCACTTTCCAAGAAATCAAAGCTGAGCTCCTAAAACACTCCCCCTGCCCAACTGGCACGGTAACGGCCGGAGGGAGCCTTATCCACAAACTCATTTCAGCGCTCAGCCTAGAACTCAGAATTCAACCAATACGAACGAATAAACAAATGAATGGATAAAAAGAATGAATGCTGCCCCATAACCCCCATCAGGAGTCCAAGCAGGGGTTCGCCGTGTGGAAACAGAAAAAAGGGAGAGCAAGAAAGAGAGAAGACGAATCGGTCCTGCAGCGAAGAGGAGAACGTCTCCATGCGGGGAGTTCAAGTGCCAATCGGAGAGACAGAGAGAGAAAGAGCAGAAAGAGAGCGAGATAAAACTGTGGGTTTGGACAAATGAGTGAACGGATTAAAAGAAATAATTTCATCAAACCTAAAAAGTACTCGGGGGGGGGTAACAAAAAATAAACACCACACGCACAGAGACAGACACACACGCGCGCACACATGCACACAAAGAGACTGGTGCCCTGTAAAGCGTCCAAGGCTCGGACCAGGACACACTGCCCCCCCCCTCTCAGGGAAGGACGTCACATGACCCAAACGGGCCAGCCAATCCTGAACCACCGCTCACCTTCGCTGATTCCATTCTCCATTTCTTTCTCTCCTTCCTCTATCCCTTTTTTTCCTGGCCCTTTTGATCTTTTTAAAAAAAATTATTTTCCTGTTTTCGTTTCTGGAGCCTGACTGGGGGGAGAGCAGTCCGAGTTATCATTGTTGATGTCATCGTTGTCCTTGTGGCTCAGCGGAAGTTCTTCCTCTTTCAAAGCCAGCGGTTTCCCCTTTATTTCTTGTTCTGTTCTTTTCTTCCTCTCCCTTTTTTTAAGTGAAAAAAAAAGACCTGCCTTTAAATGTTCAGGACGTTTTCAGTCGCACTTGAACAGGTTTTTAAAACCTCATTAGGAGGAAGAGTTAGTTTTACCCATTATTATTATTATTATTTTTTTTGCCCTTTGAAACTGCAAATTTTTTGGAAAATTTGTAAGCCCGTCTTGATTAAAGATTGAGTGGAACTCTAGATGTGATTGATTTTTCCCCTCCTTTTTTTGTCATATCTTCATTTTTATTTTACATGAGTGTACTCTTAGTTGGTGGGTATGTTTGGGACCATTAAAAAGATTTTTGCTGTAATATATCTCATGGCTGTGCTGGTTCCATGAATGGTCTTCATTTTGCTGGTCTTTTTGTACATGCAGTAAATAATGCAATAACAAATTTTGACCTTTTATTGTTTAATGGCGTTATAAATTTAACTTGAAGCTTGCTTTTAATTAACAGTCGTAAAGAGCTGCCGGAGTGGGGAGTATTAAATAGGTTTGGTGAAGCCATTCCTTTTATTAAACTAAACAAAACAAAATAAAAAACAAACTGAGGCAGATCTTTATACAGGACAGCAGTACCGACCGACACCACTTGATGTCACCAGAGGTCCATGTCTTTCAGTTATCTGCTGATATTGCACAAATCCTATACTAGGGTATTTATGGTGTATATAATATACTTTTATCATTTGGAAGTATCTTGTGTAGTATATTATGCACTATAAATACCCTAGTATAAGATTTTTGCAATAAGTTTAAAAACAGGAAGATTCATGCTCACCCTGTATAGGCCATGGCCTAAAGCAGCAGTTTATAAAACTTTCTGCTTCAGACCCATCTAAAAATGTATATTTAATATTAACAACGATAATAGTGATAAAAATAATAATGAAAGGTGTTACTATTCTGTAAAGACGCAGATGAAAGTTATTTTGTCCATCAGTGGTGTTAAAGAGAATATTTGCATCCAATGGCCAGATTCGTGTGAAATGTGTGGATGTTGGTGTGCCAACAATTACTAGACAGTAATATCTAATAAATGGACACATTTCTGCGAGGAGACTACGGCAGAAGTGAGCACTGGTATGATTGTTTTTGGTAAATGTATTACAATTAAAAGCCTAAAAAGAAACTCATTATTAACTGCCAGGAGGAAACTGCGGGTAACAGTTGACAATCGATTTAATGCACCAGTTCATATACATAAAAGCTTTATTTATTTTTTATAATTTTACCAATAGACATTGTTTATTATTACAGCATAGACCATAGTACATTGCCTATTCAGGTGTTTTCTTTTACAAACATTAAAAGCAAATCAATTTAAAAGCAAATTATTGCAAACCAATTAGTAAGTGGAAAATTCTAATACTTTGATCTATTCAAAATAAAAACAGTTTGGTATTTATCTGAAACTTGTGTGCACTAAAACCTGCTAAGACTTTTCATATTATTATCATCATGGCTTCAGGCTAGTTGGAACTATCTAGCTGGATCGTTACATGTTTTACAGTATTAAATCTCTGGATGTGTCTCTTCAGTGTTTAGCATTGATTGCCTGATGTGTCTCAGACAGCCTACAGATTGTCTGATTGCTCAGGATAGTGTGTGTATGAGGTGTTTTTGCAAGGTTGCTCACTTGGTTAGTAATCAACTGTTCACTCTTGAGCTTTAAATTGTGTGGTTGTCATGTATAACTTTCACACGGCAGCCAAATACAGTCATATAACTAGGGCAATTTTTGTCCTTTCTCTGATAGCTAGATAAATGATTAAAGAAATCCCAACGGTTGTCTGTAGTATGCTCGTGGCGGTGTGGGAAGCCTGGCGTAATACCCACGACAAAGCCTCCTGAAGAAATTAATCAAGTGCAACATTTCACCATTAGCTGACCCATTTTTTTTTTTTTTTTTCCCCCTCATGGTTATTATAAAGAAATATAGAACAGGGTAGAAAATAGAACATTGGGATTAATTGTGTCACACACTTTTTTTTTTTTCAATTTTTTTTTTCCACAAGATTATTTATTTACTATTTACACTTAGTATCCTGGTCAGGGTCAAGGTGAATATGGAGTTCATCCTGGCGGGTTCCATGTGTAAGACTCCAGTCCACCACAACCTTCAGACTCTTGTTGACACCTGGGGGATTGCCGTATCATTCTGACATGTTTCTGGAAGATGGAGGAAACCAGAAAACCCAAAGAAAATCCAAAACACACATACAGTAGCGAGAGCATGCCTCAGTGACACCGGGATAGAACCCGGGATGTGAGAGCCACAAACATTCCAGTGATGGACTTTGAATCTGCTATGACCTTAAGCAGGATAAAACGTGCAATGAAATTTTCTTATAAGATCACATTTAGAATATACTTGCAAAGCCTAAATAATGTGTGCTGCCATGAAATCTTCCTAAAGTCTATGGTTTATGCTTTGTCCTTTTCTAAACTTTTTTGCGCATGAACGCCCTTGTACGCTCTGGATGCAATATGGCGCGCTTTTGGACAGCTTTTTGCCCTGAACCAGCAGGAGCTCAGTCGCTCCAGTGGTTTAATCCTATTTCGCTTCGCCCATGACCAGTTGTGCAACTTGAACGCTGCATGATAGACTCATCACCCTGAGATGCCATTTAAACCCTACGGCCTGTTCGGTGAGAGGGAATGAAGCAGGGCGCCATGCCTGGATGATCCTCAAAGCGAAGGCACTTGAGTCAGAGGGGTCTCCAGCTCATCGTGTGTGGCTTGGATGTGTGGGAAGTGGCAGGTTTGCTTAGTTTGATTACTGAACCTGAAGGACTTCTCTGAAGTTCTGGCAGCTTACAATTTTACCACAAGGCTCACGTTATGAAAAGCTTGCTATGCACATAATTAAAAGTGTCCAACTGCCTTGTTTGGCAGCTCAGTGCCTTAGTGGTTAGGACTGTCATACTGAGTTTGCATGTTCTCCCCGTGCTTGGTTGGTTTCCTCTGGGTATTCCAGTTTCCTCCCACAGTCTAAAGACATGAAGATTGGGGTTTGCAAAATTGCCTGTAATGAGTAAATGCTGACTGGAGATCCTACCATGGTCGCAAAAATTGGAATAGATATAATGGTCTCCACTGGTCTCCATGGTCCCTAGTTGAACTATAGAGGTTCCTAGATGGATGGATGGATGGATGGATGGAACTGCCTTATTTATTTATTTATCACTATTTTTCTCATAGTGACTCAAAATATTTAAAATATCTCACACGATTCACTTTAAAAGATTTTTTTTTTTTGGTTAATAACTTTGTGTGACATTACATTAAATGACATCACATTGAGTGACCTCATAGTTTGATGCTTTTTTCTAGCATTTGGGTCTTTTTGGAGGTCTTAATGTAAAATTCTCCTTTTCACAAAATTACGTCATAAAGTTACTGATATGTCCCCTTGAAATGCATGTGCCCACTGTCTTTCTGGTGCACCCAGGTGGCGATGGCGCAGAGTGCTTGGGCCCGCTCATCGTTGCTTGCAACTATATTTATTCTCAATATTATTATTTTTTATGATTATTATTATTGTTATCATAAGCGCTCGAGACGTTGTTCTAAGTGAGCAGCAGACGGCGCGAGCGCTCAGCAGTCGCTCTCGAGCAGCGGGAGAGAAAAGGCGTTTGTGTGTCGGCGCGCGCAGTAAAGTCTGCTGAACCGGAAATCCGAGGCGCTCCTTATCCAAACAGCGGCACAATGCGCGCCTTTCACGCGGCCCCAGAGGCGCGCGCGAACAGTTTGCTCGCGCGCTGACACAAAGCCCACGGTGTGTGTGTGTGTGTGTGTGAGTGTCGGCAGTGGCGGCGCTCAGTCGGTCTGTGTGATTAATCACCGTGTTAAAAAAAAAAAAAGGCCGCGCGTGTCTTTGCCGGTAAAGACAGTGCGTTCACGCGCCGCCGTGTGAATCATCAGGGGTCAGCGGCGCGCACGGCGGAGAGAGAAACCGCGCGCACGCACAGCAGACGCGCATCTGGTTGAGATTAAGACGCTGCAGTGAGGAGCTGATGCGCGCGCGCCTGCCTGCCTGCGGGATTTGCGGAGCGCGCGCCGCGGGGCCGGGACACACAGAAAGACAGGATTTACAAGAGTGATGGTTGTGTACCGAGAAAAAGGCTTAGAAAGGATCTCTTTGTGTGCCTTTTTTTTTTTTTGGTTAAACTGTTATTATTTCTAAACGTTCAGCTTCCCCGTGAAGTTAAGTTTCATCCCTAAGTACCCAGGCACCTCTACAGACACACACACACATTGACATGTCATCCATCAACATCGTGCATTATTAATAAATCATCCTTTCATTTTTGAAAAACAAAGACATTTTAGTATTTTATATAAGCTGTGTTGTCAGCTCCAGGATTACCCGAATTCTTCAGTTCATACTGAGCAAAAACCTACTTATTATATTTAATAAACATTACACCAGTCATGTTTATTCTCTAAAATCATTCTCCTGACAACTTTCTTAAATAAAAGTATCCTGTCTGTAAGTTATTTGTGGAAAGGTGGCTTAGTGGTTAGCAATCCTGTATGCATGTTCTCCCCGTGCTTGGTGGGTTTCCTCAGGATACTCCAGTTTCCTCCCACAATCCAAAGACATGTAGATTAGGCTGATTGGAATTCCCAGATTTCCTGTAGTGTGTGATTGAGTGTGTGAGCGAGTTTATGAGAGTGTGTGCCCTGCGATGGATTGGCACCCCGTCCAGGGTGTACCCTGCCTCATGTCCTCAGTCTCATGGGATAGGCTCCAGGCCACCCTGCGACCCTGTATACCGGATAAAGCAGTATAGACGATGAGTGAGCCAGTATGTGATAATTTATGGAAAAAAGTATTACCCTTCAAATACCACATTTAAAATAACAAATTGTTTAAGAACATAAACATTAAGAACAATAAATCAACAGTAATTGATAAATGAATCAAAGGTTCATAGTCAAATATGGATCATTTTATTATTTAGTAAATGTCTTTTAAATACTCATCAGTAACAAAAATTTTTGTAATAACTGGAACCTTTGCATAGATAGATAGATAGATAGATAGATAGATAGATAGATAGATAGATAGATATGCATAATTCATGATATAGTACACGACTGCTCAAGTCTCTGTGTTGAAAAGGCAGATGCTGCGTTTCTCATATCTCAGAAAGTTCACCCAATGAAATATGAGCGTCTGTAATGTAAAGGATTGAATTTGTGAATTCGTAAGTGCACGCTTCATGTTGCAGGTTCTTGGCCATCGTTCCTGCTAATGCAGTTTACACCATCTGTCATTCCTACATCAAGGTGTCCTGTCACTGTTTAAATCTGTGTAGCCAATGAATTAGTATCTGTGACAATGTTAGACTCTGTATATCTCGTTCGGCGCATCCTATGAAGTAAGGATAGACGTAAAACCACGATAGCCCTGAAAACATGGTCTAAAAGAGCTCTTTGTGTGTGTTTGTATGTTTACCAAACGATTTACACAGTCAGGTTTATTTCAGTCACTTTTTAGAGCATGGATTTGAATGTGAATAAGCTAATTGTGCCTACAGTGTGAGAGATTTACTGGATGTGGTGGGATGGAGCTGGAAATGTCTTCACTGGGAGCTGTATTAAATTTTACTCAGGTATAGTGTTACATGAATGAAGGCATAGAAGTATCTACTGCAATCAATAAAAAGGCAGAACAAACGAGGATGATTTTACTTTGTGGGTCTCTCTCTTTCTCTCTCTTTTCTCTCATAGACACACACATATGTTGGATTCCTGGAGTTCATGTGTTAAAGGATAAATATAACTTCAGAGCTGTGGTGAGTTGCTGCTTTCTTTGGCAGCAAGTTTCATGGGTTTTAATGTTACAACATCATCATTAAAGTTTACAGACTTAACACACATGTCTGTTCCAATGTTAAGGTTTGTGGAGAATGACGCTTAAATAAATGTAATGCTCAGGTATTCTCAGCCTGAGACCTACTGCGTTGCTGGCCCTGTTGTTATTAGTGTGAGGGTCATGACTTTGCGCTTCCTCTCTCTTTCTATCAATAACGTCGAGGCCTCTAAGAGCCTGGGGAATACGATAAGAGAAACTTGTCAGATGCCAATTTAGCACAGCACTGCAGTACCCCTCTTGAAAGGTGTAGATACAATAAAATCGTGCACGTTTCCGTTTACAGGGGTAGACAAGCATATAAGCACATTTCCAGATGTTGTGTAATGACACGATGGAAGTGAAAATATCTTCAGCGGTAAGTGGGAGGTCGATTGACCTCCGTATGCCTGACGGAAAATGTTTGATAGCACAGAGGTCTGGATACAGTAGACCGATTGTGCTCCGGCACATTGATTCGATTAGGAGAGAAATCCCACTTGTGTGTCAGAGCTAAGAAAAGCGACAGAGTGGACATGAAGTTCTAGTATAGGGAGGATTTCAAGGAGCTGATTAACATTGTGTTTCATCCTTTCGAAAAACTAATTATTAGTATTATTATTTTAGTTTGAATTTAAGATTTTATTAAGTCCCTCCATTTGCACATTCTCAAATGCAGTTTGATGGCCAGGTATTACCTGATACTTCTTGACAAATTGATGAGATAAAAGGTCTGCATTGATTTCTAGTGTTAACATTGCATTTAGTAGCTGTTTATGGACGCCTTAATATGCAGTCCAAAAAGGCTTCTAAACAAGTCCAGGCCATTATCATTAGTCCGAACAACAAAACAGCCCTATCAGAGAGATAGCAGACACATTAGGAGATGCCGAATCGATAATTTGCTACATTCTATAAAAAGAAAAAAAATGCACTGGTGAACTAAACAACACCAAAAGGACTGGAAAACCACGGAAAACAACTAAAGTTGATTAGCGCAAAATTCTTTTCTTGGTAAAGAAAAAATATTTAGCCAAGTCAAGAACAGACTGCAGGAGGTAGGTGCATCCTTGTATGTAATAACAAAGTCTAAAATCAAGACATGCCATCAGATTGAGTCAAACCACTGGTAACACTCAAGGAGAAAAAGACCAGATTAGATTTCACTATTTAAAAAAAAAACATTTAAAAAACATCTGCCTTGTTTTGATAAAATGTTTAATTTGTACTGGAATAACAGGGAAAGAAAAGTATAGCGAAGGAAAAGAAGGGCTCATAATCCAAAGCACACCAAATCATTTGTTTAACATGTTGGAGACAGCGTTATGGCATGGGCGTATATTTATTGGTGTTTATTAATGTGACACTTTCAGCTCAGATTTAGTCAAATACTGCAAAACTGATGGATAAAACTTTGAAAAATAATAACTTGAAAGTAGCACAAAGCAAAGAAATGAAATGTCTTTACATGGCCGGGTAAGTCTGAAGGATGGAGTAAAACAAAGGCAAAGCAGCTCAACATAGCTCAATGGAAACTCTTGCATTCAAGATAAAAAAATTGCTAAAATATATTTACCGACTAAAATATATGTAACTGCCAAATAATTAATGCACTTGAAGTGATGCTGTATGTCCACACTTCATTCACTTCCCATTGATTACTGTATTATTTAAAATCCTTAGTGGTCATGTATAAAGGCATTAATTTCAATCATCATTCAATCATCAGCATTTTGTTACTTCTAAAACGATGGGGATTAATTTCTTAATTTACTTCCCACATCTTTTTTTTATGCATCCAAGCCCTTATGTTTTTGTGGTATAAGTGGCTTTGGCATAAAGTGGTGCTTGTGATTGTAGTGGGCTATTATTAGGGTGTTGTGCCAATGGAAGTGAAGCCCTGATGGGCCCCAGAGCATTGCTCTCTTGTTAGCACTCATGATATGTTATGGCAGCAGTTCAAACGCCTAGACACCTGTGTCAGAGCTTGTGTGCAAGTTATGAGAGTCATTTTCTCACCCACTCACACACACAAACACACATGGCATATGGTAACACTGAGTACTCAGGGGAGTTTAGAGAAGGGGTCAGCAATTCTGTTTAGTGTTTCTGTTCAGCCAGTGTTTTCAGAGCTCTTCATCGGTGATCAGGTTGGTTTAGTTAATACATATCTGACAAGACATATCTGAATCATCTACTAATATGCAGAATCTTCATTTTTTTTTTTTAAATAGATGGAGTTTAAGGTTTTTACCATTACTGGTAAAAATGTCAAGTTAGATAATAACCTACCTATAATAAACAACTGGGTGGAAAATGCTTTAGTGATTATGCTTTTTTTTACTATATTTAAGTAATGTTTTTGGCTATTTTTAAATTTATTTTAATATTACTGAAGGGAAATACTTTTGAATGTCTGTAATTAGTTTACATTGCTTGTCTCTAGGGGTTAATGTCATTGTCTTTGGATAAGTAGAGTTGAGGATGCAGCTGCTAATTGTATGAAGCTTTTAAATAAAATGGACCAATAAATTATGATACCAACTGACCCAGACATAAGCTGAATTTAACAATCCTCTTGCCTTGCAGTACAGTGGACGATAAAGGGCCAGGAAGCATGCAAGCATCTTATGTTTGGCCACAAATATCCAAAAAGCAGACCAGATAGATCATAACAAAGAAATAAATATTAATGAAATATTTGCAAAGTCTGAACTCTTTCAGTTGCCCCCGTCAACGGGTCTCCTCAGCAGTCCATCCAACCCGCACACTGTTTTGGCTCAGATTTTACACTGAATGCCCTTCTTGACACAACCCTCCCATTTTCTTATCCGGGCTTGTGACCAGCACTGCATGAAGTGGCTTGGTAGTGTGGGGTGCAGCAAGCCACCGACAGCAGGGCTCAGATCCCCAAACTAACAATCTAGAGCCTTAGCCACCCATACCCATGAAGCCTAGTTTAAGTGCATCTTTAATAGACTCTTTTATAGCCTGCACCCGTAGTCTTTCCAACCATCCAGCACATTTACATGAAGAGGAATGAAGGAAGGAACTAAGAGCTTGGTTGTGTAGGTCCCAATCAATGAAATTCCATTTTGAGGCTATTAAAGTGGAAAGACAACCATTATTATGTTGATGCCTGGCTCTTCTTCAACTGCATATTTTTTCTTTACCGTATACAACCTTACCCAATCTGTCCAGCTAACGTCACTTTCTGAGACCCATGATGAAGGCAGAGAGCAGCCAGTGTGTGTAAAAGGTCATGGCAGTCAATGGGAAGTCTTTACATATTTATGAGATAGTAGCTTCTCATCACATTGCTTTCTAGATAAGGGAAGATTAAACACTTGGTAGAATATACTAAGTACTTTATCTAGATCTTAATGATTGTAGAATTCATAAAGAATATTGCTTGCGATACATGTAGGCAGGTAAAATGAAGTGGGCATTGTATCTTTCATATATCTCTAGAGGGTCAGGTAGAAGACTGGGGACATGAAGACTGACAGAGCTCTGGGTAAAGATGTATTGTTTATTCAACTGTGATTGTTGCAATAGATTTTTTTTTGCAAGAAAAGGTACTTTAAAAGTAACTGTGACAATAATCCTTGAATTCTGGTAACTACAGTACCTCTAGTATTGAAGGCAGCTTTAGGTTCATGGAAGCAGCATCCACACTTCTGGCTAGTGTGCCATCATGTGTAACCCGAAAACATGCTGGAAAATAATTGCCACCAAGTGATGCTTTTATCATAATAACAAGCTTATGTCAAAGCACACTTATAGCAAGAAAAATGAGCTTGTTATTTGTTTAAAAATTTTTCATTTTTATTTGCATCAATGATGTGAAAAGTTCATTTGCAGATAGAATGAATGGAAGTTTTTATTTCTTTCTTTTTTTTTTATTGATGATTGCACTTAGTTTAATGTACTGTTTAAAACCCATGAGAGAATTGTCCTGTCCTTTATCCTGCTGCTCTCAGAGTCTGTTTATTGTGCTGCAAAATCCTTCTTTGCATGACCGTAGCTCCCTCTGCCATACCACAAATCAACCCCCCTTAACCAAAAACTCCAGAACGGTGACCTGTGGACAGACGTTTTAGTTCGCTGTTCCCATGAGGCCAAAGACTAATGCATGAGCATTTATGCTTTTCAGTTGAGAGGATCTGTGATTTATCCCACTTCAAGGTTTTGCAAAGGAAGAAGCGACTGGTGTTTCTTATTATAGTCTTGAACCAACAGTAGATCAGTGTGTCAAAACTTGTATTCTTATTTATAATTTTGCAACATTGTTTTCAAAATATTTTGTTAAAGTAATTGGTCATAAGCATGACTTGGACAGTCATAAGCTGCATGGATATTAATTCTATGATTTAAAGATTATTATTTCTATAATAACAACTCAGAAGAACAAAGAAATTTTATTTTAACATTTGAGACTGAGAGTTCCCGGTCTCAGTGTAAGCTCATCTCTGGAGGGCCTTTCTAACGACCTGGACAATAAGCCAAAGATAGAGGAAAAAAACATATTTTTACACAAAATAGTATTGTGCATGCCAGTGTGATTCTTGTACTCTTAATGCTTTGTTTAAAAGAATGAATTTACTTTTATTTTTGTCATTATAAATTATGTTTCTCTTTACATCTAGTGCTGTATTCTGTTAATGCACATACACGTATTCTGTTAATGCCTGTCAAAGGTTTGTGCACAACTTTTTATTCAATGCTTTTTTTTGTATGTGTATTTCATCATGTGCAGGATATGAAACAGAAAAACTAGTTTAAGCTTTGATACCTCTAGGTTGGATTAGAATTACTGTAGTTTCTTACTGTCTGGATGTTCCACAAGGTGAATAAACAAGCTCCACTTAGTCCAGAGTGCAGCAGCCAGAGTCTTTACTAGAACCAGAAGATATACAGTAACCACATAACCCATACTTTATTCACATTGGCCTCCCAATCAAAATTTGCTTTGATTATCTTTGATTTTCTCGCTCTTACATAACCTTGCCTTATACACTGCCAATTTCTACCCTTTTATGATCTACCACCCTAACTTTGAGCAAAAGTTGCAGGCTGATTTTTGGTGCCTCGTATAATAATGGCTACAGCAAGGACAGAGCTTTTTATTACAAAACCCTATAGTTGGGGCTTTAATAACCCTCTAATTAGTTTTAGGGACTTAGAGACTCAGTGTTTTATTCTGGCAACAGATTTGCTCAGTTAAATAAGGTTCAAAAGCATAGAGTGGTTTGGTAAATGAGGATCTGAATATGGTTGCCCCCTTACTCTTACACATTTAACCAGGTTTGTTGATGGTGAAGTCGCTGGCTGCTTTGTGTCCCAGGCAGTCCTCATGTACATCCTTCTTTCTGGATCTCCCTTTTAGCTATGCTTTTATAACTATTTTTTTTCCCAGAGACCCTGCTTGCACTCACACAATGTGCATTTTCACACCTTTATCTGACAATAAGTACACCTAATTATAAGGTGTTCCCCTTCTCTCGCTCCTGCTCTCCATACCTGCCTGATTTATTCTATTTAATTATTTTAATTGGAGTATTAATCATATGGGAACCACTATCTGCTGCTGTGGGATGGCCCCACATGGACAGCCTAAATATACATGGGAACCATGAAGATGGCTTTGCCCTGCAAACTGATTTGTTACAATGGCTTGAATACAGTTCCCGATCACGCAGTTGCAATTTGGCTCTGTCACTCTAACCTTTGACTTCATTTGGTATCTAAAAAAAATTCACAACTGGGTTTCTATTAAACTGATATGAATAAAATTTAACGAATGCTGTAACGGTTGAAATACTACAGTAATAACGACAAATACGTCAGTTCAAATAATGTCTTAATATTTAGGGAATCAGAACCAACTAGGATTATTAGAAAATATTTATTGTTGGTTGGTTTCTACAAAAAACAATGCTGCCATTTTGGTCACCAAAGGGTTTCATCTGACCAAGAACATTGACTAGGATTTGTTTTGACCTAAAACTAGACCTTTGTTTTGTATTGCCAGTTGAAAGAACCAACTCCATGGTCAATCTTAAGAGTCAGAAGAGGTCATTGTCTTTTCTTGAACTTTGTTGACGGGAATATTCATGCTAAAAGAGGTGCTTTTGACTGAACGTGTAGCCAAATATAACCGAATAGCCAGGGGAAAACAAAAAAAGGCTCTGTAATGGGTCCAGGTCAAAGGTGAATAAGGCACCACATGCTTCAGGGTCTGTCATGTGTAAAGTGTAGGACTTCTGGTTTCAAGTTTTCAAAGAATCTTCATTCATCCATATACTCTAGTGTTACCGAGGTGCTTAAAACTCAGGCACTGAGATGAATCAGATCATTGTTTGAAGACCAATCCTCAAATATGCAGCTCTTTGTAACAAATTGTGCTTGTACAGTCTATATATATATATATATATATATATATATATATATATATATATATATAGAGAGAGAGAGAGAGAGAGAGAGAGAGAGAGAGAAAGCTGTAAATGGAAGTGTGTGTTTTATTGAACATGGACAATCTGAAGTGATCGGTCAGAGGTGAGCGCAGATAAAAGTGAGTGCCAGATGTCTTCTGGGTTGTAGAGGTCAATGTGAACAGACGGAGAGATCGCAGACCTTGTCCATGCCAAACAAGTGGAATCTTACCCCTGATCAGTATTACCCATCGATCGCTTTCACTTCGGCACATATACAGTTACACACATGCACTCATGTACACACATGTACAGGGTGAAATAAAATCAGGCTTGCTGGGAGGTATGCTTGTCTGGTCCCCTGTGTCAGGAACTAAGCAATAAAACATCCTAAACATCTCTATTGTGGAGACTTCTATTACATTAGGATGTGTACGTGTGGGTGTGTGTGTGTGGGAGAGGGTGTACAGAGTAAGCTGTCTTACATTGACAATACATTAAAGAATTACTTAATATGAGACAAAAAATAAGATAGTAATATATGAACCCAATTTCACAGTTGCATTTTATTGTTCTGATGAGTTCTGGTGATTTCTGAAATATATTTTTGGATCCAGTTACAGTAAAGTGCAGTGACTCAATTTCTGGTCCATTTGAAAATGCTGGTCTGGTGTTTGACATATACTTAATTCAATACAATTTGATGTGGTAAGTGTTTTTAACTTTGGACAGAACAATGAACAGTGGACTTTGGCAAGAATAGCTATGACAGCGTAAATAAAAGGGTGAACCATAAGGATTCCATCACTTTACCATCAAAAATCCTGAGTGTGTTAGATTGCAGTGCTGGGGATTTTAAGGTTCAGTGTTTAAGTTTCCAGCTTCTTCTGCTTAAAGGTGGTGTGAAGGATCATAACAGACCAGCAGTTCACTCAGGCAAAACCATTCAGCAATTTTCCATAGTATTTTTGAATCACTTTCCAATGCGAGTCAATGCAGTGTGGATAAGATAATGTGCTTCATAGTTCTTGTAAGGGCTCAAAAAAAAAAAAAAAAAATGGTACTGGTACTGTGAATTTCTTATTATAACAATATTTCTGAGATGAAAGAATACTACCCTGGTAATATTATCTACATGGGCTTTAAATGAAAATTCGAACCAATAATCATGTGGTTCTAGTACTAGTACTTCTGTTAATAAGCATCCTGTGTCTAATGTCCTTTACTTTATTAAGCTGGTGTTAACTTGAGTGTCTAACGCTGCACTAAGGTCCAGCAACACAAACAAAGAGAAACAACCCTGATCAGTAGGTCATTTACCACATTAACCAGTGCTGTCTCTGTGCTAGGCCTAAATCCTGAATGATACTTTTTACAAATGTGATTCCTAGGTAGGTAAAAGCTGCTGTGCTACAACCTTTTTTTAGAAGAGGAGGTCTGATTTTGGTCTTTAGTTGAACAGCTGACAGGGGTCCAGACCAGGTTTCTATATCAGGTGTTTAATATCTGCTTGTTAAAAATCTTTGTTATATAGCCAGTTATGAGAGAAATTCATTTTTCATAATTATTCAATTTAATTTATAGGAGGTTCAACTGCTTTTTGTATTATCTGTTTGAAGAAGCACAGAGGTAGTCTGATTTTGTTTTTGCCTGCTATAAAATTCTATCGTTGATTAGTGGTTGAGAAGAAACCCTTAAACTACCTCTGGGGAACTTATACAAGCATGCGGGTCTTGTGTAAAATAACATAAAATGACTTTGGACTGTAACCCTGATATTCTTCCACACGTAACATTTTCTCTGGTTTCAACGCATTTTTATGGTTATATGCAGTCATTCTCTATACCATTTGTCCTGTACAAGGTTGCGGGAAGCCAGGAAAATATCCCAGGTGACTTCGGGCTCTGTCAAGAAATATATGATTAGGTGACATACTTTTGCATTGCAATGTAGCTGTTATCATGAGATATTGCACGGAAAAAGGTAAATTCTGTTGGGGATTGATATAAAAAAGTGCATTTAATTTTTCAAAGTGAGTTTTACTTGTATAAGTAGTTTTGTTGGGGAATTACCATTCATTCATTCATTCATTCATTAATTCATCTTAAGTAATTGCATATTTAAGATGAATGATCCTGGTCAGGCTTATGGTGGATCCAGAAGCTATCTTGGTGACATGTAGTGCAAGGTGGAAGAATTCCACCCTGATAGGATGCAGGTCCATAGTGGGGCTTCTTGAAAACACACACACATTCACACCCAGGGGATAAGCTGGTGTAGGCAATTTACCTATCTGCATGTGTTGGAAGGAAACACATGTGAACACAGAGGGTGACCTGGGCTCAGGACCAACTTACCCACTTGTACTGCAGCTTTTCTACTCAAGTCTGCAGATTATACTGTATATACAATGTTTAACCCCCTGCAATACCAAATAACCCACTTAGACTGATATCTATCTATCTATCTATCTATCTATCTATCTATCTATCTATCTATCTATCTATCTATCTATCTATCTATCTATCTATCCATCCATCCATCCATCCATCCATCCATCCATCCATCTGCCTGCCCGTCCGTACACCAAGGACCTTGATGCTATGAGGTAACAATGCCTTCCACTGTGTCTCTGTCACGGATTCCCCCTATCTCACCACCTTGCAGCTCCCAGCTCCTATTTTGCTCACAAATCCGTGGATTTTGTTTTAGCTTATTCCTCATGTTGTCATTGTTTTATTTTTCGAATGTCTCATTATTGTTCTCATCTGTTTTCTATTTCAGAATATCTGCCTTGTGGATAGTGTTTTTTATGCCCTTTAACCAATAAATCTGAGTATTATTTCCACATTTCTTGTTCCTGTGTTTTCCTAGCTCTATACTTCCTATTTTGCTGGTTTAATTTTCCTGTTTTACTAAACACTAACCACAGCATTACAATACGTCTGAGTTCATTAGGCCAATGAGGAAAAGCTGCACCCAAATACAGCGGAAATCTTTTTATTCTGTTTTTTAACCTCACCTTAACCTGAGTGCTGTTAACCTGCCCTATCGGTTATCTTTGTCCTAGACTACGAGCTCAATAAGTGGATGGCTAAAGCCTGACATAACTGTACATGTCATAGTTCCATCCATTCATCCATCGAGGAATCTCTGTAGTCGTACTAGGGACAGTAGGGGCCAATGGTGACCATTGTAATTATTCTCATTTTTTTACGTGGGAGGATTTATGGTTTATTTTTATTAACACAGGCATACAAATACTTTGGGCAATTTCCATACATTTGTACATGTCTTGGATTTGGGTCTCATTTGCACTCCAAGCTCAACCCGATAGAATATACTATACCTGTGACACCAAGTCTGCCGAGCTGCTGGTGTGGCCATGTCTCTGGCCATTTGGGATCCTCCGGTTGATGCCGACAGTTTCCCCTTGATAAATTCTTTGGATTATATGAACCATTTGTCTTCAAATATTAGTGTTAATAATATCAACAACACAGTCTTCATTGTCTGTGTGTGAGAGGGAGTGTGAGTATATCCATTTTAATTTACCATCAAGTTGCTCTCTGATGTGGACAGTGTTCAAAAGAGCAATAAATATCCACCCGGGAAGATAAAAAGAGACTCGTGCACCGCTTGATTGTCCTCATATGTGTGAGTTTACACACTGTTCCTGACAGAGAGAGGAGGAGAAGTGACTGGAGTAAAAAAGATCTCCTACTTGTTCCTGTTCCATTAATCCTGCTGGAAGAGGCACGTGTATATTTTTCAGTGCCGTATGTGGTGTGTTTGTACTCTGTGGGGATAATACGAATCATTAATCATTGTGTCTCCGTGCCAAAAAGGCCTGCATTTGGAATGTCACTGTGATTTGCTGTCCGTAGCACCTGCTACTGTTTTCCAGGCCCAGTAATCTTGTGAGATGTTGGAAAGGGAGCCTAAATGCCTGGGACACCCCTTTAGTGCCCTCCTATCCGCCCCCTTGTCCTTCTACCGTTTCCCACCGCTGGAGCCCAGCCATCCACTCGGGATATTTTTAATCTTCCTCTTCCTTGTAGCTCAGCGCTCAGGAATCTTTCCCCCACCAGCACAGCACAGCACCGACTCGGTCTGCTTACCATTACTTTTATTTGAAATTCTGATCTATATTTGCTTATCAGAAGCACATGTTGAGGCGGGTGGCTGCACACACACGCAGATGGAACCTAAAACTAGGGGTATGGATTTGCTGTAAAAATCCCTCCAAGGTGCATGTGTGTGTCCATTACAGGAGCACAGGAAATACCTGTCAGTACACAGGAAACTTGCTGTCGTTATTTCGACTATTTGATGTGTCTGACCGTGCATGCACTGTCATATGGAGACGCGTGCACACCAGACCAGACTCTCTAACCCTTAGGTAGAGTAGATGGGGTTCAGAGCCAGGTCGGGATTGTAGATCTGAGGGCCGAACTCACAATAATTTCTCTGTGATGCTTTCACATCTGCGGAAAAAGGGGAGTGCTGATATATGGGGCGAGTGGCGGCAGCAGTCTTGAGAAAGATCTCACATTCACAATGGACAGCAGTTGTGTTGTTCTTTAACTGGAAAGTGCCTTTTGCCCTAATCACTCCCAGAAGAAACAAGGTTTTTGAGGAGTTGAAAATACTCTGGAGGTAACGGGTAATTTCTGCGCCAAACATTCTCTATGGGAAATGTGAGGTTAAAGGAATACATTTCTCTCTCTCTCTCTCTCTCTCTCTCTCTCTCTCACTCTTGCTCCATGAAATTAGAATTTAAGCTGCATAAATAAGGTTAAGACTCCTCTTTCCTTTGAGACCTGGTTTATATGAGTTTGGGAAATGTTCCGGCGATCAAAAGATTGAAAAATAGTCAAGGCTGGAGATTTCCTAGAAACGTGTTCCTGTTTAAAGCACACCGGTCAGCACTCCCCCGTGTGCTCTCTGTGTTTTTAGGATCCACCTGAGGGGAGACCCCTGAGTTTTTGTGGTTATGCTAAATTCCAATGCGGCCATGCCAGTTTAGGGGTGGTCTCTCTCTCTCTCTCTCTCTCTCTCTCTCTCTCTCTCTCTGTCTATGTGTTTCATAGGCCCCTTGTTGAAGCTAAGGCCATCCTTTCTGACAGAATGTGCCCTATTCACTCTCTCAGAGCACAGCCCTGATTGATTTCTTCCTTTTCAATGCCTTCTTTAAAGACTCCGAACACAGTTTGTGTTCATGTAACGCATGAAAAAGTCTAAAATAATAACAACATATGTTCTGTTTAAATGTTGATCCTTAATACAAAATCCAACCTTGAATAATAAAGAAAGGGTTATATTTCGATATTTTTCTTTATAAACTTTTGTAAAACAAGGTTCTTTAAAGGATATTCGTGTCAATGTTGTAGTTTGAAACCTTTTCTTGCAGGGTTCTTTAGGGGTTCTACCAATGGGGCCAACATTTTTAAAGACTGTACCAAAATATATGTGATATATAAAATAAAAAATAAAAGCTGCTTTGTGACAATGACGAAAGTTAAAAGTGCTATATAAATAAAACTGAATTGAATATATTATGAAATCAAGCAAATAAGGATGTGTTCCCCGTTGAGTCTGGTTCCTCTTAAGGTTTCTTCTTAATGTCATCTCAGGGAGTTTTTCCTTCTCATTGCTCATCAGGGACAAACTGACCTATTTATAGTCTATACCTTTTTTTCTGTATCTTTTCTTTTTAATTCTGTAAAGCTTTTTTTGTAAAATTAAATAAAATTTGTTAACTAGCTTAATGTGCTGTCATTGTAATTGGCATTTTCTCAAATCATAGGTCAAAAGCTGTTTTTAATCTTTTTTTTCTTCTTCTTTGTAGCACCTCTTTCAACAGCAATATGAAAATAAAATGTAATTTAGGGAACGCATTATATGAGTTTGCTATATAAAATCTATCTTTTTATGCAGACGAATTCTAATTATGCCTACAGGACCCCTACAGTTCATCACAGGAGGCTTTCAAGATTGTATTAAAATGAAACATATATTCCCTAAGATTCCAGATTATACAGTAAACTGGAACCCTGTCTGATGATGTTTTGGATTCTACAGCTAAGAATTCCCCTCTCTCCTACTCCACATTGGCAACATTAAATATTCAGGTATCGATATTTCCTCCTAGCTATGAGAGCTTTTTAACCTCAATTATACCCCTCCATTAGAGAAGATGGTTTTAAATTCTGGACCAACCTCCCTCTTTAGCCCACTGGCCATATCACTGCGAGGAAATTAAATAAAAAATACTTATTATACCACATCTACCAGTTAAGCTTCTAAACCTACGTTGGGCCAACATGCTTTTACTAACATCAACCTGTCTAAGAGACATAGAGAAGAAGTGTTATTTGCTCTTTTTTACACCTACGATTCTCTAGAATCATTAATGCTTATGTTTTACTAGAAATACAGTATTTACTGTGGACTGGTATCAGTGTCAGGTAGAGCCATTCGTTTCGTATTCGTATTCAGACAGGGTGTTTTAGAGATTGATCGACTGTGCATGTTCACCTGATGGGTTGCATGTTGCTTGAGTGTGAAAAACTGCGCTAGAGAAGATAATCAAAACAAATACATTAATATAAAGCTCTGAATTGAATTACATTCTGTAATACTGAATTTCTTTTTAATGTTCTGCCTGATAAGAAATGATAATTCTTCATTATCAACATTAAAAAGGAGCCAAAAAGTTGAGGAGGATAAACCATATACAATCCTGTAAATCTAGTACATTTCTCTTTGTATTTCTATTTATTCTGCTTTAGATTATCACCAGGTTCCAGTGGTTGAATCCCAAAGGAAATTTGATTAAAGGAAAGCTAGTGTAGCTGCTGTGGTCCCACACACAAAGTAGTCCCCTTGATTAAGGGTTAGAGAGGGATTTGGGATTCAGCCTTGTGTTAAAAGCTGCTTGTTTTAAAAGTTTATCTTAGGAGTACATAAAAGTACATAGAGGCAATTATTAAGTAGTTCATGTGTTTTCTTACTGAAAGTGCTTCCAAGACTGGTTTTTGAATGTGGGTTTTGGCAGGTAGCAGCTCTCTCCTCAGTACTGCAGACCGCACTGACCTGTTTTTACCCTTCGTGCGATTGACAGTTAGTGTAACTGCAGATGTTGGAACACCTGTAATGTTGAGTGACACATATAGTTAAACATCCCAGTGCTGTTATCATCCATTATCACCACTTGTGGTACGGCTCTCGCCGACATCAGGTTACACGATTAGAACTAAATGTTGTAGACGGGTTAGATTTATTTATTTTTTAATTTTTTTTTTAATAATGCGGATGGGTTTCTTATCGAGTCTGGTTCTTCCTAAGGTTTCCTCCTCATGTCATCTCATAGAGTTTTTCCATGTCTTCAATGCCTTGCTTATTCTGGACAAGATTTATACACCTATACATTAATAAATGCATTTACTGTACCAACAAAAAAAAAAAAAAAGATTTCTCTCAGTGGTGGTGGATTTAGACTTTTTTTTTGTTTGATGTTGGCTTTAAAACAAAATGAAAGAAAAAATTCCTCACCAATACTAAACTTATTCCTGGACTTGGACTTTACCACATATATTTTCACACACTACAGCCCGGGTAATTTTTTATTTGCAGTTTCCTCGTCTACTGTTTGACAGTCTGCCCTACATTCTGCAGTCTTTATTTCGGCTTAAAGACATAAGTACAATAAAAGTCAGAGACGTGGCTGTGTTCCAAAGCACTGCGGTCAGTTGATGGTGTTATAATGGTTCCTTTACAAATACTCGTCACGTTTAAGCCTTCTCTGAAAACATGACGTAGTGACCAGGAGCAGGGCTTTGATTGGCCGACAGCTCCCAGCGCTAATTAGGATCGATTTAACAAATCCCCCCCCCCCCCCCCACCACCACTCCTCCTCCTGTTTTACATATGGGACCTTTATTCAGATTGGCCCTCTCATATGCAGATGAGTAGCTGTATTGTTGTGTGGAAGGGGAGGCACATTACGCGCGTGTGTGTGTGTGTGTGTGTGTGTGTGCGTGTTGAAGCAGATGAAGCCTTACTTGTGACTGCACAAAGACAAAACGCATTAAGCGAGGGGAGGAGAAAACTGCCAATTAAAATCTACAGCCGCGTTCCCGCGTACGAGCTGATTGGCTGACGAAGACCTAGAACAGCATGAAGGCTGCAAAGCTCAGCTTTAACTCCTTTTTCTGCCTTTGCCGCTAGCTAGGTATTCTTTTTTTTTGTGTGTGTGTGTGTGTTTGCTTTAGAGATTAGAAATGTATGAGTCTGCTTCACCCCTCCCTCGCTTACTAGTTCCCTCACTCTTTCTCTCTTTCGCGCGCTCTCTATACCCCGGACTCCGATCACGATCTATTCTGAGGAGGTGATGTCACCGCACTGGTGCAGCCTGCAATCATGGCAGTGTTGATGCAAAAATTGTGCTGATATGTCTAATAATGTAAGCCTTGTATTATTTTATGTAATAAATGTATTACAGTAAGAAAACACTCCATCCACCCTCTCTCTCTCTCTCTCTCTCGCTCTCTCTCGCTCTCTCTGTGTGTCTAAATTTCTGTGTCTTTCCCTGCAGACAGCATGCACTTGTTCACCTCTACTATAAATAATACATCTACACACACACACACACACACACACACACAAATACATAATGCATGAAATTGTCTCTACTACTCGTTCCCACTAGATGTATGTGTGTGTTGGACATGTCTGATCAATACACCACACACACACATAGTCATAATTAAATTATGCTTGAATTACAACCATCATGGTTAAGCTGAAGCCGGCCATGTGACATTTTTCATGCGATGAAAGGATGAGGGTTTTTTTTACCCGTTTAAAAGCTCCTTCTTTTCCTTTTAGTGCAGGAATGTATATTTTGTCAGTGTAGTGTGTATGTGTATATATATATGTGTGTGTGTGTGTGTGTGTGTGTATTTCCTTTCCTTTGGATCCATCTCGGTATGTATAAAGTGAATTGAATGGGGAAAAAAAGCCTGCATACCATGGGACAAGAATGCAAAAACTCAACAATTAAAAAAGAAAAAAGAAAAAAGAAGGCTTCACTCTTTTTGTAAAGGATTTTGCTTCAGCACATTGAGATCTGATGGCTTCTGACAATACGTTCCCCCTGTCCCCATCCACTGCATATACCCTGGAGGTGTGTGTGTGTGTGTGTGTGTGTGTGTGTGTGTGTGTGTAGGCGGACCCACCATACCCACCTATAGTGCTGAACCATAGCCCGAGCTGAGCGCTGTGTGTGAGGTCGTGCCGGCCGGGGGCGACCCCGGGGCCCCTAACAAACGCCACTGAGGCTCATTAAGCAGCGAGAGGGAGTGAAATGAGAAGTGACAATGGTGAACTCGAGCACAGCCAGAGAGGAGCACGTTACAGTCTCCGAGTCGCCCGTCCTGTGCTTTCAGGTATACTTATAGAGTTACGTATAATCATCCGTGAAGCACAGCTTCTTGTGGAATTATGCTTGGCTTAGCCAGCTCATCAACTCACATCATCCATCTGCCACCCAGCCAGAGCCGTTGCCCCCGTTCTGCACCCCACCATTCTTCTACAACCCCTTCTGACATGCTCGAGCCGCCCTCCCGCCAATCTGCCCACTCGTCGCTGCCCATTCACTTTAAAAATCGGCAACATTTCTATGCGCACAAAGGCTTCAAACGAGGCCGCGTGACAAAGCACATAGCGTTTTGGGTTTTCTCTGAAGGCTTTAATGGCTCACACACCTGAATGAGGTGAGACGGTCGAGCGAATGCTATGGGAAATGCCTACCTTTCCCTTTTTTCCAGCGTTACCTGCCATGGAAGTAGAGTGACCTCAGCATGAACATGGAATGTCACATGACTAATGATGATGCTCTCCCCTCTTTGATATCAGATACGTCGGAAATAGTCTGTCTGCTGGTATTTTGGTTACGCTCTAACATGCCAATGCAGTCTTGTGAACTCAGTGAACCCTTTTTCCTTCTGCTTCAAGGTCAGAGTCATGACTGCGGCGTGTGATATGTGGTGCACGTGAAGATTTGTGTGTGTGTGAGAGAGAGAGAGAGAGAGAGAGAGAAGTGTATATACTGTATATTACTGTTACCGCATATTAAGATCAGAGGGAGGGCTTTGAGTTTGGGTCGTCCTCCTCCTTCTTTCACGTCCAGACCTATGTGATGCATAAGTGAGCTTCCTTTTGTTCCCAAGCACACCTTTGTTTGAGCCACTCTGCAATGAATAACACACACATTAAAAGTCTTATGACTGTGGAAATGCCACAGAATTTATCCTCATCATTTCCTCATTAATTAAACAGATGCATTAAAGACATTCGTGCACAACATTTAAGAAACATTAATGCATTATTGCTTAATAAAATGAACGCATTTCCAGTCTTGCTGAAGGCCAGAAATATGTCATGATGACAAGGTGCAATTAAAGTCTACGAGAACAACGCTGTCGGCTGTTGTTGTTTTTTTTGTTGTTTTTTTTGTTCATGCACTGGAATTGAATTTTATCAAGGTTTTTTTTTTATATATTTTTTTTGCAAAGCTGTCATGTTGCCTTTTTTAAAAAGCAGACAAGTGCCTTTGTTCTGGTGCTGCTCTCGGGGAAAGGGCTCAGTGCTGAGGGTGGGATTCGCAACCTATTCATCATTTTCTGCAATAGGGAAAGGCTGCTAATGTAAACATGGAGGACTGAGGAATGTTCCATATAGACCACATCTCCATGTGTCCTTATAAAACCGTCTGCTCTCTCCCTCTCTCCTTTTCCTTTCTTCCTCTCCTCTCCCCTCTCCTCTCCTCTTCCCAGCCCCCCTCCTCTCCCTGTGCGCTCCGTGCAGGATGTATAGAAAGTGAAGGATGATCTCACTGAGAGGTTTCTGAAAAAATGCTCAGGATTTCATCATCTCCTTCGCTTTTTTCAGTGTTCCTGTCTGCCTCATGGGGGCAGCAGGGGTCTGCGTTATAGCCCGGAGCCACGCTCGCTCCCTCCTGTCTCACCAGCCGAAACAGCCAGACTGCCTCAGACAAAGAGCAGAGATAGTCGGAGAGGTAAAGGTGTGAGGGCAAGACGCTCGAGGCTGAAGACAGAGCAGGAACGTTCTGTGGAAGATGTTCTGTGAGCGATTTCGCTTCAGTGGAGAACATCAATCCAGCTGTCTCAAACAACAGCTGGTGCTCAAATAATGCTGTGTGTGTGTGTGTGTAAGGGGAATGGAGTATTTTGAATAATGCAGCCTTGTCTCAGGGCCTTACTGAAGGTTCCGTTCTGTAACCACGTCACTGGTGTTGCTGCGCTGCGTGTCAGCTGTGTTCAGTCGTCAGGTCAGCGTTAAAGCTGTCCCACACTCTCTACTACTGTCTGTGTGTGTGTGTGTGTGTGTGTGTATGCTTGAGATAATATAACACACATTAGCTCTGGACAGTATATATACAAAGGGTGTTCAAGTCAATCCGGGACTTCTTTCTCTACATCTGTTACACTAATGGACTTATCGCAGTGTATCCCTAGTGCTTGGACACCATCAAGGTAGAATGTTTTCCCAGTACGCCGGAGCACGGCTATATGTCTGAAACACTGGCCTCCCAGGAACTCCTTTAATGGCCCAAACATGTGGATATTTATATTTACATTTAGACATTTGCCAGATGCTCTTATCCAGAGCGACTTACAAATAGTGCTTGGAAGTTTCCGTCATTGGATAGATACTTACACTGGGTTACTAGGTTACTAACTAAGTGGCATCAGTCAAACACAGTTGGTTTATATTCTTTTGGTGGGTGGTATTAGTCCAAGTATTAAAGAAACAGATACGTCTTGAGTCGTTGAATATTGCTTGGAGTGACATGGGGACTGTATGCAGGTGGTAGCGGTATCTACCAGCTGAGTTCCTGTAATGTGCAGGTGGTGTTGGTGAAAGATTGTGTGTGCAGTTCCCACAGACAGATGCGTCTCTTCTGCAAGTTGGCGACAAGTTATCCATCGATTTTCAAGGATCATGTGTTTCACTCGTTGTATGTCCACGGGAACCACCTCGGCCGGGATCATCATTCATGAATGTATGGATTTTGTTAAGACATTTGCACCACTGAAATGTTTTACTGCAACTCAGAGTCTCATTATCGTACCGTGCTTAAAGTCTTCTGTAAAAGCCAATCAGTTTATACCTTCATTCATGAGAAATTTGATCACAAATGCAGTTTGACTTGAACTTCCTCCAGTGCTGCGTATTATAAGAGAGCTTCTAACCCAGATCTTTTTATGAATCCCCTGACTTCGCCAAGTTTTGACGTCAGCTCCAGCTATCCAGTAAACGATGCTTTTGATGATGCTGTGATTCCCACAAACCTCTGAAGTCATTAACGAGTAATTCGTTTCAAGCCACTTAAGGAGGACCTCTCTCTCTCTCTCTCTCTCTCTCTCTCTCGCTCTCTCTCAGTGTGTTAGCTCACAATAAAGCACTGATGATAACCACAGCAGCTCTGTAGAGGTCAGCACTATGTGCAGCTTTTCACCCAGTCCTCACACCCCTTTCTGCATTCGCCTTGACCGTGTTTCATCTTTTCTTGCTTGTAATCGCCGCAAGTTAATATTTAAGCATGATCCTGATTAGACACATTGTGTAAATGAGGCAGAAAAAGAGGGGCAGCGAAGGGCCATTAAGGTTTACAAGTGACTTTAAGGGCCAGACGTCATAAAGCACAGACATGCTGCGTCCGGGTCGCCAGCGTTAACCCTTATCCTCATGTGTGCCGGTCAAGTCATTAACCCCCTACCACACACATACACACACACCTGTGTATCTTTACGTATAACCCCAAAGTGTTGCTTTTTTAATAAGACTATTTAGCATTGCATATTGACAGTAGTTCACGATCAACATTAACACACGTGTCGAAATTATTATTATTATTATTATTATTATTATTATTAATATGGTGATGTTTATGCAATCTATGATTTCCCACAGTCAGAGATAAAGCTGCAACTTTTCTTATATGGGAAGAAATCTTCAGAAAAAGAGGCTTTGTCATTTCTCGGTAGCGTGAAAAGATGCATCTTATCTTTAAGAAAGGGGTGAAGAAGGAGAAGCTGCTGAGAGAATGAATGTTTATCAGCTCTATAACATTAGAGATCTCTTTGGGGTTGGCATGGGGGTATGAGGAATAATAATCAACTTTAGGATGTTAATATTTAACCTGTTTCATGTTTAACCATTCAACCATATCCTATCGCTGATTATTTTTCTATAACACCATGCCTTAGTGTTTTATTCCTTGCATAGGGATGCATCATAGAGTTGTACACTGAAATGCCTTCTTTGTTTAACAGATGTGACCTCAAAAAAAGATGCATTCCTTTTAACGGTAAATGAAAAATTAAAGTAATAATAATGCTAATAAAAAGGAAAAATAAAACATAAGTAACCAAGTCTTTAAAAAATCTGCACATATTTGCATCATAAAAAAACAACGGACAGAGAAATCAGAGCCATGTTTAATGGTGAAAGTGAGGGCATTTCCATACGCCACACTATGTGATAAGAACTCGGCCAGGATAGAGGATAAACTGCTCTATGGCCTAGACCTGACCGACTGAAGCAATGCAGCTCACAAAACTGTCTCCAAACACTTGTGCCGTGAGCACTATGCATGATGGGTGCATCAGGGTAAGAAGGGAAGCACATGAAGCGATGCACGCATAGTGTCCACTGTACAAGCCTCTGAAGATGGTGTTATGATCTGGGGTTGCTTGAGTTGGTCAGGTTTAGACTCAGCAACATTATGTGGCAATAAAATGAAGTCAGCCGATGACCTGAATGTACTGAATGACCAGGTCATCACATCTATGGAGTTTTTCTATCCTGATCCTCAGGCATGTTCCAGGATTCGAATTGTGAAAGGGTTGTTCTGAGAGCATAAGGAATCATTTTTACACATGAAAACATATATAAGATGAGATAAGATAAGATAAGACTGTTAAAACAAGTAACTGTTAATACATCAAAGACATTTATTTCAGATTTACTCAATAATGTTTGGGTCATTTATAATGATCAGTAATTGCTTTACTTTGAAAATATACTCAGGCCTTTTTTTCATTTATATATATATATATATATATATATATATATATATATATATATATATATATATATATATATTTGGCATTAATATAATAATTTTCAAAGTGACTGGGGCTCTGGAGCCAATCCCAGGTGACTTAGGATACGAGGCGGGGTACTCCCTAGACAGGGTGCCAATCCATCGCAGGCCAAACACACATACGCACACTAATGCTCATTCACACATTACAGGCAATTTGAGGAATACCAATTAACCTAATCTGCATGTCTTTGAACTGTAGGATAAAACCAGAGTCCCCAGAGGAAACCCACCATGCAAACTCCGTACACACACAAACTAAGGCAGGTATCGAACCTAGAACCTTTAGGTGCAAGGCGACGGTGCTAACCATTAATCCAACCATGTTAAAAGTATCGTAAATATAAAATTACAAAAAGCACAACATGCCATACTTCACCCAATAAACTAATAAAAACGGGCGAGGTGCTTTGGTAAAAAAAAAAAGGAATCAAACCCCTAGATACGACCTTGTCGTTAAGTATTTTCTGACACCAGCGTGCTCTGTCATGTTACATTCCTTAGGCACCAGTAGTAAAGGATTATCTAATTATAAAAGGATTCTGAGAGATAAAAATGACGAATGCAGTTATGCTAATCTGCTTATGCTAAATCTAAAACTCACCACAGCCAAGCCGCAAACTCAATCACTCCAGCAGCCGTGACAGCTACACAACAGAGCGGCGTTATGCTAATCAGCAGAATATGCAGGGGAGACAAAAAACTAGGGCTCGAGAGAAATGTGCAGAACAAAAGCATGACATGAAAAGAACATCAATTGCTGATCTGCACTAACAGACACACACACACACAATTCCATTATGACCAAGGAGATGTTAACACCTTGCTCATCATCAGTAGAGTGCTTTGTTAGCACCAAGTGAAAATTTAAGCCTGGTTTAGCCTTACTGTACTCACATGACCATGATGCGGCATAATACACACTCTGCGTGTGTGAGAATGCGGAGTCATTGTGTTTACATGTATACACTAGATATACAGTATACTGGTATATACGAGGGTGAGTTAAAAATGTATCCACACTCTGTAGAATTTATTTAAATTAACTTTTACAAAAGACAAATACATAAAAATCTTTTTTTTTTTAAATCCTATTCCCTCATTAAAAAAAAAGTTTTAGGCTGAGCTGCAATACATGAATGCACCGCTGTCGCCACTTCTTCATCAGAAGTGAAGTGGCTGCTTTCAGGAAACCAAACAGTTGAAAGTCTAAAGGAGTGAGATCAGGACTATTTGGAGGACGCTTTAAACAGTGTGTGCAGAAGTGTGTGAACGTGCATCGCCTTAGATATCAGTCCTTTTTGTTTGATCTGAAGTTTAAAAGCTTCAGCTCTTCAATAAGCGTCTCACTGTAACGAGCACTAACGATTGATGAACCTTTTTTTCTAATAATGTTCCAATACAGGCCCTTGAGAATCCCAGGAAACTGTAAGCATCAATTTTCCAACTGATGGTTGACTTGTAAACTTTTTTCTTAGTCTGTAAGTGAGGATGTTTCCCATTCATACTCCGCCGTTTACTCTCTTACTTACTGTAGAGTATTGATATAAATGTTGTTTGCAGATATCCAAACACTTCTGTTTATGCTCTTACGTGAGTTGTTTCAGCACCAGGTCCACCCCCAGACCACAAAAACCACTGCAAAAATCACTGCTTTCTGCTGTGCAAATCACAAGTGGAGCATCCATTTTTGCTCGCCCCGCAGTTACAAATGAACCGATGTAACACCATTCACACCTGCACAGCAGTGAGCATCTGAGCAGACAGTAGGTTTGAACGGAAAGCGCTAATAAGGTGTAATACAACCAGAGTGTGGATAATATTTGGCTATATATAACAGTATATACACTACCTGGCATATTAAAAAAAAAAAAAAGTTTTTAGCACCAATATTTACATTTAGGCATACACTCTTATCCAGAGCGACTTACATTTTTATCTCATTACACATCTGAGCAGTTGAGGGTTAAGGGCCTTGCTCAAGGGCCCAACAGTGGCAACTTGGTGGTTGTGGGATTTGAACCTGGGATCTTCCGAACCGTAGTTCAATGCCTTAACCACTAAGCTACCCCTGGCCCAATATTTCTTCCCAACATCTTTAGGTTTGATAGCAGAACAAAATGTTGTGGCCAGTTCATGTGTGAAAATGATTCCTCATGCTCCCGGATCCACTCTGTATCTGAATCCTGTGCCATCAGGAAAGAAAAACTCCACAGTATGATACTCTGGTCACTCAGTACATTCAGGTCATCAGCTGACTTTGTTTTATTGCCACATAATGTTGCTGAGTCTAGACCTGATCAAATGAAGGAACCCCAGATCATAACACTGCCTTCATTATTATTGATATTATTATGCATCATATTATATAGCTATTACTGTAGACATATTCTAATACAGGGTAACATATTAGAAACAGCAATTTTGTATAAATGTGGGCTGTGAATTGCAGACCGATCTAGTGTGACAGAAAATGAATCTTCAATTCAACTCAATTAAATTGAATTCATTTATTTGTATAGCGCTTTTAACAACGGTCATTGTCGCAAATCAGATTTACACAATTAAATGAAAATGATGGAATGTGTATGAAATGTGAGAAAATGTGTATAAATCAAAATGATCAGACAATCCCTAACCAGCGGGGGATTAGCTAGCAACCAGGTAGAGCGCTCGCTTAGCATGCGAGAGGTAGCGGGATCGATGCCTGCATCCTCCAAGTGATCCTAGTTTCACTGGGATATGCGAAGAAGGAATGCCGGTGACAAGGAAAAACTCCCTGAGATGTCAATAAAAAAGAAACCTCGAGATGGGACTCAACAGGAAACCCATCCTCATTTGGGTGAAACAGATAGCAGGGTTTGATCTGCAGTACTACTGTGTGTTAGGCAGCTGGAAGTAGATCAGTCCTGACCAAAATCAGTTATTAATTATAAGACATATACCAAAATATGTGATTATTAAAATGATTTCTAGACTCATGATTTGGAGCTTTGCATGAAACATGTTTAAGTAGAAAACACTCAAACCCAACCCGGGCATGTTCATGACCTGCTTTTTCTCTCATTACTGATCACTAAAAGAGCGACGATGCTGTACTAAACAGTTGATTAAAAAGCAGCTGTTCCATGAACAATATTAAATATTTAATCGTGTGGTTTGCCTTCAGATAATCTCGCTAAAAAAGCTACGGGAAACACAGACACACATAAACTTGAGGTTTTAACTAACCTAAAACATCAGATTCACTTGGCTCTTACTCATCACCTCATTATCTTAATGCACGTCATACACACACACACACACACACACACACACACACACATGCACACTCTGGGGCAGATCAGTAGCCACAACTTCTCGCCGGATATCACACCACATTAATGAAAGGTATGGGTTCACATACTGTAACCATATGTGCATGTGTGTGTGTGTGTGTGTGTGTGTGTGTCTCCTCTGTTTCCTGCTCAGATCAGAAGCCCGACCTCGTTCTGTCCGCGCTTCATCAGAGCGAGCGTGTGGAGAAAGCCTCAGAGCTGAATGTTGTGGTTGTGCTGAGTTTATGCTGTCAGTGTTGTATACGCAGGATAAAGAGCTGTGGATTTGTAATCTCGAAAAACCCCTTGACGATGTGGATTTTTTATTTAGATTGTTTTTGGATGGAGGTTAATCGACATTCTTCAAACAAACAGAATGAGAGCACACACTCAAACAAACATGGGTGTTACGTATACATTTATAAATCTGTGTGTCTCTAGGTCTGTATGTGTGGCATGAAGTGTGGACGATGGTGATACTGGAGTCACAGGAGATCAGTTGCATTGTGGGAGTTCTATAAGTAACCCATGGCTTTATCTAGCAGCTGTTCCTTATAGATCTGGCCTGGCTCCTGAAACACACCCCGCCTTCTCATCTCTCCCCAGGCCACGAAACTGATCTGCCACCCTGGGCCCAGTGCCATTAACACACACACACACACACACACACACACACACACACACACACACACAGAGGCAGCGTGCAACCCACATTGCATTCCACGAGACAAATGTTTAACTTTAATCCCATAATAAGACTCTCAGCTGTCTAGGAAAAAAAATAGGACTTTCCTCTGCCAGATTCCTCCCTTCTCTTTTTCTCCCTTTTTTTTTTATTTCTCTATTAATTTTTGATTATATAGATTATATAGGAACAGACCGCTTTAGCTCATCTATTTAGCCACTGTATCTCCCCCTCCCCACCGCATTCTCTCTCCTCAGCTAGCACACAGGACAGGGCTGCCTCAGTACCAGCTGTTTGAGACCACACACACACACACACACACACACACACTTATATTTTGTTATATTCTGCACTCTTATATAAACACACTGTCTATTTAAGATGTTTCTCCATTTTTGCCAAAAATTTATTTGCAGGACAGCACAGAGGCTCAGTAGGGACACACTGTATGAGTGTGTGTGTGTGTGTGTGTGTGTGTGTTCGGGGTTAAAGGGGAAGACAGATCGAGTATGCGCATGTTAACACATTAACTCCAGAGCAAACAGTTTGAGTGTCTCGAATAAAATCGTTCAATATCCAAAGTGATTTCTTCGGGTCAATACGAATGTCAGCACTTCAACACTTTGATTTATTTCTTTTCTTTATTTTTAGCACATGCTGCCATAACTGGATACATCACTCATTACATGAAGATTGAACATTAAGTGCGGTAATAGAAATCTATCCTACGAGTCTCACAACGTCTGTTGTCTAATCCACACTTTCCGACCAATCAGATTCAAGGATTAAAGAAGAGTCTAAGAAAGTACTGTACAGACACAGACACACATGTATTTATAATATATGTATAATCTATATATAAATATATATTTAAATTTAATGCAGCATCTTTACATAACATTTAATTAGGATATAAACTGCCAAAGTGTACACCTTTGCGGCGCATACAGTATATGATAATTTATTAAAGCAGATATGGTGGAGCTGATGTAATTGACCTGTATGCATGAATAAGAAACACACACATGCAGACACAATGATTATCCAGATGCATTTGTTAATGTATGCACACTGGTAGGCACATGTAGGCGAGAGGATGTATAGTACTGTATATACAAACTTATGGTAAGAGTTACTCGGCCTTCCTTTACCTCTGGTTTACAAGCAGTTTCTGGTGTTTACATTGTGTTTATCTTTCTGCATGCTTCTACATGTATGTGTAGGAGTATTTGCAGGAAGTGGCTGTTTTGAGATGCAGGTGGTACGGCCAACATCCCTTCCCTGACACCAACATGAATTCAACTATGCTAATCCATATAGCAATCGCCATCAGCGTGTTTATGCATGCATAGCCTAGCTAACAGTTTTCAATTCTTTTATTTATCATTCTTTCCCTAAGGGTGAGAGAGGATTTGAGATATCGTACTCGTGGTGCAAAAAGCAACAGATAAACTAGGCAAGACTTGAATCACAATGAGTTACAATGGACCATCTAACGGTTTGCATGATTCAACATCCATTAGTATTTCATCCATTCTTTCATGCATCATTTTTTGCTGTGTATGGTCACAGCGGACTGGTGCCTACCCCTCTGGATGAAGCGCCAACCCTTTGCAGGGATTTGGAATTTGGAAGCCAGCCTACATTGTGTGTCAGGCGACTGTAGAAGGAAACTTGAGTACGCAAAGAAAACCCAACAAGTACGAAGAGAACGTGCAAACCAGAGGCGAATCCCAATCCTGGAGGTCTGAGGTGACAGGGCTAACCACTAAGCCTCTGTGTCATTATAGACATAGTTAAAAGAATTGTAAAGACGTACTAATGTTCTCTTATTAAACTTGCGTTTGCTCATCTTTAAGCAGTCCCGGATTGAGTCATCTTTCCTTTATAGCTTTCAGATGAGATTAGACTCATTGTGAGGTTTTTAAATAAACATTTTATAGAGATAAAAACAGCTTCTAAGGTTAACCTGCGTATGGGATTTAAAATTTAAGTTTAAAATGTTAGAATTAATAATTGGATGATGTGATTGAGATAGATGCACATAAGTGAGATGTATAATTCAGTTCCAAAAAGTTTTCAAAACCTTATGTAGTTAAAAATGTTTCTGTTTTTTTCTAGGTAAAGGGTTTTCCAAAGCAGCTACACATTGAAATGTTTCCTGTGCAAAAAAAAAAAAAAGGGCAACTTTTATTGTAAGGGAAAATTCGCCGTTAGATTCTAAAAGTGCTTGTTAATTAATGACTAAACATACGCTTAAATGTTAAAAACTTGTTTGGGCTTGGTGAGACGGGACGGGACGGGATGGGACGGGGACGGGGGGTGTTTAGGGGGGGGGGTTAGTTGGTACTTGTCCACCCCTCTCTGACCTGGTTGGTGTTGGGATTAAGAGACCTTTTTGTAAAATACTTAATTAGGAATGGCTAAGTCCACACACCTAATCTGGGTCCATAATGACCCTGTGATTAACCACTTGCCCAACAGCTAGAGCGGGGGAGGGAGGGGGGGGGCTTTTTGTTGTTTCTAGATAAGGGTTAATTAAAAAACAATTAGCATCTTTTAAAATGTCGTTTGCATTCTTGCAGTGATTATAAATGCATTTTTGGAGTAAAGGACATTTGCTTTTATGACTCTTGGTGGAATATTTAAACCTGTACTATAGAAACCTATATATATATATATATGCTTTTCAGCTCACCACCGTTGTAAAGAGTGGTTATAAGCAGCTGTTTATTTATATATATATATATATATATATATATATATATATATGTGTGTGTGTGTGTGTAAGCATATTTGATTAAAATATACTTGCGTATGCAGCAATGTATATGATAATATTAATCAACATAATTTCAATCTTAGTAAAATAATATGGAAGTAGGTTAAGAGTATAACAGGGCATTAAGTTTAATGGGTTCACTCAGAGGTGAGACAAGAAAAGCAGACAACTATGAGACAGGACATAAAACAGTAAGGGGATGGGTAGTGATACTCAGTGTACAGTGTGTACCCAAATACACAGGAAAAAAATAAAAATAAAAAAACCCAAACAAGGAGATAAATGAAAAAATCGATATAAAAATACAAAGCATAAGACCCAACATAAAAGTACAAAAAACATACGGGCCTGGGTAAGCATCAATAGGAAAATAAAATGCATAAGCATTTATCAAAAAAACAAACATATCAAACATCAACGTTTTTCTGAGCCAGAACACTGAGTGGCAACACTTACATGACAAACAGGTCTTAGAACAGTAGGAGCTGGAGTGCCAAACTCCAAGATAATGGAAAGTAATTTGCAAGAAAATTGAATTATAATTGAAAAAAAATATAATCACTTGGTACAGATGACATTGAATTTATTGGAAAAATTTTGATTATAATGGGTTAAAAACTTTAGTAAGGATTGGAAAAAGAAGTACAGAGGAGGGGACAAGGTGTGCATCTCTCTCTTATCAATGAGCCTGCATGTAACTGTCAGACAGTCTGCTCTTGATAATTCTTGCATTTACGACCTAAGCATTACAAGTGCAGCTCACTTGGGTTTTATTGCTGCAATAAATCCTGCCAACTTCATCCAGATCTGTGCCGAGTCCTGAGTCGTTCTTTGGTCCTTTTTGACTAGAAATACAGCGTTTGTTTAATATTTTAAATTGAGGTAACATTAACAAGTGGAAGACGAAAATCTCCCACATATACATTACAGCAGAAAAAAATGGTCTTCTTACTCGTCCCAGCTTGTTAGGAAGGCTTCAGAGCACATGGTAAGTCATGGACCAGCACCCCTGAAGCAGAGTAAAGGCTTGGTAGTGCTGGGGCTTGAACCCCTGACCTTCTGAACACCATCGCCCAACTAGTATTTCTGTCAGCTCAAATCAGGCTTGTCATTCTTCCCTGTTCTTGTAATCTTGGAAGATCAGTAGTTTCTGAAATACTCAAATCACCATCCAAGCCACACTGAGTTTTTCTTCATTCTGATGTTTGAAGTTCTTTACCCGTATCTGTATGTTGTTATGCATTGAGCTGATGCCACATGATTGTTTAATTGGATAACTACATAAGTGAGCCAAGTAAGACCACCTACTCACTAACTCACTCACTCATCGTCTATATCGCTGTATCCTGTATACGGGGTTGCGGTCAGATCTTTCTATTAAAGTGCAATATTGTTTTATTAAAATGTGAAATTGTTATCAGTAAGGAGTTATTTTACCTTCAAAGTCTTACCCTGTATGGTGTAAATAAGAAATCAATAGGGCTATACTGTGTTGATCTGCTTTACAATGTTATGAAGCATGTGCAAGCAAGCATATGAAGTTTTTGAAAATGTATATTTTTCCAAAAAAAAAACCCCTGACATGGATGAAAAACAAAGAGTAACACTTGATGCCTAAATTCTGATTGTCTATAAATAGAAACATATTTGTCTTGCCTTAAAAGACATTTGGGATTCTACTCCAATTATAACGCCTCACTATTATTTGCCAACAACACACCCTCTATACGGTACCACATTACAGGATATTCAGTGTAGATGGAATGGAGCAGGTGGACATGGGACGATGTGGCTCCAAAGAGCCAGAAGGTCGCCTGGTATAACCTACATGGCCAATGATCAGAGTGAAGTCTAAGGTCAACGTGAGAACCTTCTGCATGTCAGGAACAGCTGAGGAGATGTGGGACTATTTGTACCTGCCTTTAAATACATTAACACGTAGGACTGGTGGAGATGTTTGGCATGTAAAGCGGCAATGCAGATTATTTAATCTTAATGAGTCTGTAAATAGTCAATGTCTTTACCTTTATTCATCAGAAGCTCTAATCAAGCCTGTTTCCATTGGCTGTACATTGGCTTTCCTGATTTGTATTTCTTTCTACACTGTAAAACAGGCCTGAAGGCGTCCAGAATATGCAATAATCTTCTTTAAACAGTTGATATTGAGATGTTTCTGATACTTACACTCTGTAAAGCCTTCTGCTGTTTGTTAACTGGTGATTTTTGAAGCTGGTAACTCTAAATGAACTCTCAAGTTTTGCACTTGACTATACTGTTCTGACAAGAACTGTTCCTGAACAGCTGAATTTGTGTCTTAAAATAGCGACTGACTGTTGTTGAAACGTGGTGTACTGGTTAGCACCGTGGCCTCGCACCTCCTGTGTGTGCATGGAGTTTGCATGTTCTCCCCGTGCTTTGGTGGGTTTCCTCCAGGTACTCCGGTTCCCTCCCACAGTCCAAAGACATGCAAATTAGGCTAATTGGAGTTCCCAAATTGCCTGTAGTGTGTGAATGAGGTTGTGAGTGTGTGTGTATTTCAGTGTTCCCTGTGATGGATCGGTACCTTGTCTAGGGTGTGGCCCGCCTTGTGCCCTAAGTCTCCTAGGACGAGCTCCAGGCCTTCCGTGACCATGTACTGAATAAAGCGGTACAGAAGATAAATGAATGAATGAAATCTCCAGTATTGTTCTAGAATGCAGAAAATAAATCACCAAACAAAAACATTGGATTAGAAGGTGTGTCTAACTTTTTACTTCTGCTGAATATCAACTAGGATTACTCACATAAGCATCAATTACGGAATCTACTAACATTACAAACATGACAGAGCTGTCAAAGTCATTGTAGACCAACTCGTCTTTACAGTTGTATGCATGCTCCTTGTGACAGGTTTTTCATATTAAGATGTTAAAACAGGATTCTCACTTGTATTCAGCATATTCACAAAGGCTGTTTTAAAGCATTTCTTCTATTTTAAGTTTTTGAATAACTCATTGTCATTTGATCCAGACTTTACGGCCGCCCTGTAGAGGAACCTTCAAAAAGTTTTTTTTTTTTTTTTTGTCTAGACAGGTTTGAATGCAGGATAAACATTTTATGTTGAAATACAATTCTAATTCACTAAATCACTTTTTGGAAAAGCGGATAGCCTCATTTATTTCAAAAAACAATCTCACAAAAAGTTAACCAGATCCATCCATCATAATTAGCTCTGCTAGTTTTGTGTAAAGTTTTAAGCTTGCACTCCTCCATCTCTTCTCTTTGAGCTGTTCCTGTAAGGATAATTCAAAGAGTAGCATCTGTTTATTCAAGAACGTGCTCTTAAAAAGTGTGCTTTGTGTCTTTAAATACTTTCCCTGGTGATTGATCATAAGGTGATGAAATACAGGACACTGGAATCTCCTTTTCTTTCTTCTTTATTTAAAAAAAATGGAGAGACATGGTAGAGGTGGAGGTTTCTAAACCAGCCTCTAATCTATGTACTTAGCTCTTAAGTAAAGATGTGCATGTGTGTGTGTGTGTGTGTTGGGGGAAACCCATATTATATAAATCAGAAAAAGCTAAAGAAGAAAGCCCTGGAGCGGTGCTATTAGTCCACCACTCCACCGCTCTGGAGAGTCCTGCTGATCAGCACCCAAGTCCAGATAACACAGGCGGCTCATCAAGCACTCCTTTTTTGTAATCTAACACCTACTCTTTCAACTCTGTGGACCTGAGAACGGAACCCTCACATACACACACACACCTCAGCATACAAATAAACAGTGTGTATCTTTGCAGGTCACATGCCTTGGTATCTCTTGCCACATGGTATACTTCACTGAGTAGCGATCTACCACAGCCTTATCTATGTTCACACAGATATGCATACACACACACACACACACACACACACACACACACATGCACACGCACACTTTCAGGGCTTCCATGTCAAGGTTACACTATCATCTTTGATCTTTCCCTAATCCTTTGTTACAGCGTAACCAGTGTGTGTAAAAGGGAGAAGCGAAGAATAGAGGGAAAGGGGGATCTGGGTGCAGCCGTTTATTTATTTTGTTTTCAGGATGTTCTTGAATATAAGGTCGAAGGTCACTCTGCAGCAACCGCTATCTTCCCAGCCCTTCCAACATTCTATCTACATCATTGTGGTTTCCAAAGCATGTATATCTGTTGACGCGGTGCATAAAGTGGGAAAATCATGAAGATACTGAGGGTTATAGCAAGTTAAACATAATATTCATGACAATATTTGTATACATTTATACTTAGTGCAAGTTTGAACTAGTTGGAGCAACAGGATAAGGACAGGAATTCGTAGTTTAGAAATCAGTTAAATAATCTCATATGTATTGATTTATTTTAAGTTAAAATATGGAGTGTTATAGTATAGTGGTATAATATTGTGCAATACTGTAGTACAACTATACTATATGATATAGTCAGGATATTTTTATTCTCTATTTGCTATTCATTATGTGCTATTATTATATATTCTCCCAGCTGGATTTTGGGAATGTCATTTTAAATCCATTATACACTATATGATCAAAAGTATTCATCCAAACCTGCAATGAAGTTGCATCCAAATATACACAGTTCAATATGAAGTTGGTTTCCCCCGCCCCACTCTTTTTGGAAGGCTTTCCACAAGATTTTGGAGTGTTTCTGTGGGAATACATACCCATTCATTCTGTAGAGCATTTATGAGGTCAGACACTGGTGTTGGACGAGAAGGCTTGGCTCACAATCTTTGTTTCAGTTCATCCTAAAGGTGCTTGATGGGAGGTTGAGGTCAGGGCTCTGTGTTTGGACCAGTCAAGTTCTTACACACTGAATTCATTAAACCATGTCTTTATTGTCGTTGCTTGGGTGTGCACTGGGACACAGTCATGTTGGAATAGAAAAGGGCCTTCATCAAACTGTTGCCACAAAGTTGGAAGCATAGCATTGTCCAAGATTCTGGTTCTGGTATCCTGAGTTTGAGACTGAGTTTAACAAGCATATCCCTATCCACTACTACACCCATACCATCCAGTACCTCTGCACCAGTACCTCATTTGCTCATATCAGAGACTGATGTCAGTCTGTTTTCATTTTCTTGTCATGAGACCCCAACAGTGAAGACCCAGTTCCAAACTGGGACACCAGTGTGTAATCTCCATGGGAAAGTGGAGTGTATGTCAATGTTGGTCAGAGGTGGCTAAATTTAGGCCTCTCTTTTAAGTAGGTCTCAAAGTCTCTCTCTTTCTCTCTCTCTCTCTCTCTCTCTCTCTCTCTCTCCTGTAGATCAACAAAGTCAGACAGGGTTTCATGGTAATCATTAAGAGAACGAGCAGCTGGGAAAGTTTGCTGGATAGGATAGGTGAAAGAGCCAAGGGCGTGATAGTAGGCCAGTGTCTGAACTGGGTCGGGGGCCATCAGGTTCACTTTTTGTTCTTATTTTGTACAAATTTCATATATCAAGTTTTGGTTTAAATCCCATCAGATTTCACCAGCATGGTATCAAATATTGTAAATCTCAAATGAATCTTGAAACGTATGTTCTGAATCTTATTTCAGACAACACAAAGTAATTTTATTATTTATTGATTTACTTCACACAAGTGCACCGTTGTGGGTTTCTTTGTCTTTTCCATTCTGCTGACTGCTCCTTTATGTACAGAGAGCTGAAGTTAAAGTTACCTTGTGTTGACCAAAATAACACAGTCAGGGCTAACACACTCATATATTTTGGCCAGCGTGACCTCTACATGCTCCAGTGCAGTATATACTGCCGAGATATATACGTAGCTTTGGGCTCACTTCTTCTCCTCAGTGATTAATCGCAGCATTCAGTAACGAGGGAAAAGTGTTAATGAGAGCAGCGCCACTGCCTAAATTATACACTCCACAGGAGCTGTGACGTGTGTCTCAGAGCTCTTGCTGTTAAACCAGGTCATCAGAACATACTTTTCCGTTAACTCAACTTGCAATTAGTTGATTCGGTTATGGCAGATAGAAATATACAGTATATAAGAAAAAAAAAAAAATTAAGATTACATCAAGAGTGTGTTTTTAAATGGGAGTCACACAGAAATTGGAAAGGTCTTCTCTTCAAACATCTAAGCTCAATGGTAAAGTCCTGAGGCGGGACTGGGTATTACGAAGATTGACACACTATAGGCTAGAGTTTGGGGTCAATGGGGATGTGCAGATCTGAGCTGATTGGAGGGAACAGCTTGAGGGGCGGAGCGTGGCAGCTTTCACAAAGGATGCTGTCCGATCTCGAGAATATGTGTAAGCTCAAAGTCAGGAGCACAAAATAGACTTGGAGCTCACAAAGGCATTGCAAATGGCACGGTGAAATACAATGCCTGCTTTAGCATCAATAAATCTTACCATGCTCACTATAGCGGTAGGTGCCTTATTTGTTACCCTGAGCATCAAGTAGGTTGGGGCAGATACTGAAAAACGGAAGCATTCGGAAGTCAGGATACAATGGTTATTGTTGCATGGTGACCTGCATCCCTGCTCCCCTTTTTGTCTTTTGGTCTTTTTTTTTTCTAACAAGTGTGAAAAAGAAATTAAACTGGGCTATTGTCATAAAACAAAGGGTGTGGGTATAACAGGGATAAAGACGTCATAACTTCCACACTGTGACCACTGAAATAAGGTGTAAAATAAAATGTGTGTTATAGGGAAATCAACCAACAATGCATTAATTCCATAAAAAGGTAATAAATCTTCCCTGTACACACATTTTGCCATACAAGTCCCTGAGTATATTTTATAAATAATAAAAAAAAAGTTATTTGAACACACACACACACATTAAAATACCCCTTACGGCCATAACTCCTAGAACCAAGGATCTGATCTTGATACTGAGCACCATATAATTTAAAGAGAACCATGGCCTCCTCTTTATGTTATTTCATAAATCAAGGCATGGTGCTTTCATTGATCTCTGATTAATCATGACCTCAGACCTTCAGCTTTCAGGTTGTTTATGGAGAAACAGGAATCTGGTGTATTTTGAAAATTAGCTTTAAACACTATTTACTATTTTGTGTAGTACTGTTTATTAGATAAACAGACAGAGAGTAGGAGAAATACTTGGCATTTGCATTGGGATGCCTCCTCATTGTCTGATTGACAGTAAAGCCCTAACACACCTTTGCCCCGAGGCAACACATGCTGATGGTGGTGAATATGCAGTGGTTATACAGATGCTAATCTAATTCAGATATAGACCTGCACGTCTACATCTTACAGCTTAACCCCTAACAGATGCATGTCTTCTACTTATTATTTATAATATTTATTTTTTATATTTTTGTATATATATATATATATATATATATATATATATATATATTTGTAAAATCTCTCCTGGTCAGAAGGTGTTGATTGATCTTCGCTGTCAAAACATGGTATTGATGCTAAAAAGTGTCTCACCTACATTAGGTAAAAAAAGCGAATTTTCTGATTATAAAATAAACATAATACTTAGTGCTTCTTATCTCCAGATTCCTGCTTTGTTTTTTGTAAATATTCATACACATTTATATTTCAGATCACATTTTTATGTAGTTTCCGTAACTGTTTTGAATTGAAATCATTCAGTTATCCAAATTGTCATTCAGATGAAACTTGAACAATTTAAATTTTATAGGAAAATACATAAACCTGCATAAAAATTATTATTCTAAAATGCAACATGGTTAAGAGATTGCAACATGAATTTGACATGGTTACGGACACTACAAAAAAGACAGTTAAGCAAAAATTTTACAGAGCATATGCTTTTAGAAGCTTACACCAGTTTTAGTATCAATACTACGAATAATATAAATTTAAAATTATTATTGTTTGAAGCGAAACAGTATAATGTAAAAAAAAATGCGATTTTTGGGGCACATATAAAATCATCTCTTCAAAAAAAGTTAGCAACTTGAGATTTTTGGGTCACTTCTATGTTGCATAACCTTCAAAAGTATTTGAGCCAAATTTGTGCCAAAGAAGCTACTTAATTCAGAAGTAGTCTGTATTATATGTATAACAAGAACAAAAAAAAATTGAATCAGCTACCGATACTGTGTTTTGGCCGAGTAGTAACTTCCAGGAATTCCCAGAGAACATATCTCCAGAGTAATCTAGGTTTAATACAAGTTTGGCAAAAACATCCAAAATATCAGGCTTTTCCGTCTTAATATGCTTCAGTCCTTCTTAATCTATTTGCACCTTAACGTGCTTAACGAGCGGCCCAGGATGGGCCTTTCTGCAACATCTGGTGCTGTAATTAGACAGCCAGCTGTGACCCCCTGTTGGATTGAAACAGGCCTTTTTTTTTGTAGCTGGCCCTGCTAACAGAATCCAGACCCTAGACCCTCACTACAACTTCCAGCACTGTGAGAACAGCCAGCGACGCTAACGACGCGGCCGGCGTGGGGGTCAGGCCTAAAATAATGACCTCAGCAGCCTCACACTTTGTCCAATTAAAGTGCAGAACACTTCAAAAGGTCAGACCTTCATCCCAGCAAGGAACACTGGAGAGGGAAGAAAGGCATAGAGGAACTGAAGAGCCCCTCTTTAATAGTTTAGGACTGTGCAGGGGGTATTTAGGTTTCTAATAATGGGGCAATGGCGTGTGTGGCTGGTGTGTGTATAAAGGTTTTTTTTTATAGGGGGCATAAAGAGGGTAATAGGCCTTTGAGGGTTGGAATTTGTCAGTGGTAAGGTTTAGTCTAATGACAGTCTCTCTTAACTCTATAGGAATTCCTTGTATAACTCCAATCTGTCAGGATTAACAATTCTGCCGCAGGATATTTGAGAGGTTTCACAAGCGGGAACTTGAGAGGCTGAGAGTGAAAAATGTTGCAGTTAGTTTGACCATAATTAAATGGTTTATGAAGCACAGCAGTGTGACTCGTTTGAGTTGCTGGGAGTTAATTTATGCTTTTTCATATCCTTAAGCTAATTTTATTGTGTCGGAGGCAACTAGCCATGTGTACGAGTAGAAAATGAAAGAGAACAGCGTCCCTAAAGCACTATCACCGCTATGCCCCCGAACCATACAGGAAGTTTAATGTAACATGTAAAGAACATGTATGTAATGTATATAAAGTGTGTGGGACGTTTTCGTCGCACATGACCCAATTACATCCTTGTCATTAAGTGCTTAGTGAGGACGTTTCCAAGTTGCTATGGAAAATGTAAAAGTATCATAATCATACCATATCATAATGTACATACTGGGTTTTATTAAGAACAGCTCAGTGACACTGAGATTTAAGTGATTAGGTTAGGAATGCTCACAATGTACAAGTGGAATCCTGAAAGCTCAACACAGCAAACTGTAATAAACTTCAGTGATAATTGTAGACCAATGTAATTAAAACTAATTTATTTGTTAATTAATTAATTAATTAATTAATTAATTTGTTTGTTTCATTAGCATTTTTTGTAATTTGTGTGTCATATGCATTCTAAATTAAAAATCTTCGCTTTTACTTTATATTAAATTTCTATTTATGGAAGAGTATAAATTTGTGCTAGCTCTCCAGTTAGTATTTTCTTTTGCTATGTGCTTATGTTTAAAGGCAGCAGTTAAGATGTTATATTAAAATCAGATACTGAAGAAAAACTGGCAACTCCAGAGACGTGACCTCCATACTGGCATGTCAGTGGGTTATCCAGAATATCTATTTAAACAGCAACATAATGTGACAAATCTGAATAAGTAACCAATTTTGGTCTAATACAAGTCAAGAGGATTACTCCAGCCCATCCCGGGAAACTTAGGGCACAAGGTGGGGTACACCATGGACAAGGTGCCAATCCATCGCAGGGCTCACACACTTATTCACATACCACAGGCAATTTGGGAACGCTAATTAACCTAATCTGCATGTCTTTGGACTGTGGGAGGAAACCAGAGTACACGGTGGAAATCCACCAAACAGAGGGGGGGACATGCAGGAATCGAACCCGGACCCAGAAGGGGCAAGGCGACAATGCTAACCACTAAGCCACTATGCAGCCCCAGTTATCACATTATACATAATGGACAGCTAGGGAACAATCAGTTCTAGAAGTTATTGCATTAGAAGCAGGAAAAATGTGCAAGTATAAAGGTCTCATATACTAGGCTAAAAGATGGCTAGAGAATCTCCAAACCAGCAGGAGTATTCTGGAGTGTTTCTGGTATTCATCAGTCAGTACTAACTAAAAGTAGTCCAAGGAAGGAAAATCTGTGAACTGATGACAGACTTATGGGTGTCCAAGTGTCATTAATCCTCATGGGAAGCAAAGGCTAGACCATTTGGTCTCATCCCAGAGATGAGCACAATTTGTTGAAAAAGTTATTTCTGGCTTTGATAGTAAGCTTTCAGAAGTGGCTTCCTAGCCACCGACTGATCAGAATGCCCAGACTGACTTCTGTCCACTGTCGAAAGCTTTTATAATGAGGATGTCAGCACTGGAGCACCCAGACCAATAGAAGAAGGTGGTGTGATCTTATGGATCACATTTTCTTTTACAACATGTGGATGGCTGGGTTTGTGTGCCTCACTTAGCTGGGCAATAGATGGGTCCAGGTTGCACTATGGGAGGGAGGCATGTCACTGAAGACATGCAGTACGTTTACATAATGTTGTGTTAGTCTGAGTGATTGTGTTGTGGGAGTCGAGATTCTCCTAAACATATAAGCCAAACAGACACTGAAATCAGCCTGCGTGCTTTGCCCATGCTCCACAGTTCAGCCCTGGAATTTGAACAAAATGTGCAACAGCAGAAGCCATTTACGTATTGTACAAGACAAGGACAAGAACAGTAGTCCAAATAAATGGCCTAGTGGACATATAACTATAGCTCACCTTAACTGTACAGGTAAATGTACTGAGTAAGATGCTCTGGGTAATGTTCTACAGAAAAACCCTGGGTCCTGGCATTCATCTGGATCTGTTACTTTGACATGTAACACCTACCAAAAATTGTTTCAGACCAAGTATTCCCTGATGGCAGCGGCCCCCTTCAACAAAGAAAGCCGCTCTGAAAAATGATTTAGCAATGGTTTGAAAAACATGATAAAGAGTTCAAGGTGTTTACTTGGCCCCCAAATTCCCCAGATCCCAATCTGACGAGCATCTGTGGGATGTTCTGGACTAACAAGTCTGATCCATCAATGCCCCACCTTGCGACTTAAAGGACTTAAAGGATCTGCTGCTAATGTCTTGGGGGCAGATACCGCAGCACATTTTTTGAGGTCTTGTGGCGTCCATGCCTTGATGGTTCAAAGTTGTTTTGGTGACCTACACAACATAAGGCAGGTGATTTTTTTGTCTGATCGGTGTATATAAAACACACGTTCCCTTACTTCTTTATACTTTAAACACTCTCACCGATGATTACTGTAATAGCTGAAATATGCTTGTTGCTTATTGAACATGTTTTAAAAAAAATATATATAATAGCCCACCCCTTAAAATAATGAAAGTAATAATGCGATCATTAAGGCGGCAGGGTGGCATAGCATTGTTGCCTTGCACCTCCACGGACTGGGTTTGATTCCTGCCTCTGAGTTTGCATCTTACCCCCGTGCTTGGTGGGTTTCCCTTTCACAGTCCAAAGACAAGCAGATTAAGCTAATTGCTGTTCCCAAAATTGCCGTAATGTGTGTGTGTGCCCTGCGATGGATTGGCACCCTCTCCAGTGCATACTCTGCCTCATGCCATAAGTCTCCTAGGATTGGCTCCAGGCCCCCCGCCACCCTGTACACAGGATTAAGTGGTATACTGTAGATGATGAGTCTTATCGTTACTATATAAACTTTTTTTTTTTTTTAATGTTAATATGTTGACTTTAGCTAAAGGAATTTGAAATCATAACTAAAAAAACTAGCCACTTTTGGTGGAGCAAAGTATTGCTAAAGGCACTGTAGGCTCTGAGTGCAAGGGCTCCATACTGCTTACTCTAGGGATATTTGACATTTAGATTGCATCTCTAAACCCTCAACACACACACACACACACACACACACACACACACACACACATTGCTGTCATGCTCAATGACCCCTGTGTTTCCCCATATCAACCCCCTGGGGGTCTCACTAACCTAGTAGCAACACACACACACACACACACACATACACACACTGTTCTTTAATCCGCAGACACACACGGCCCCACCCATGTAGGCCAACATCCATCCATTTATCCATCTATGCAAAGCTACACTGATGTAGTGATCTATCAGCTCTCCTCTACACTCGTCATTCTCTCTTTTAAGTGCTGAGTGTTGGAATGTCTGTGTTGTCAAGTGCATTGTACGGAGAGACAAGAGAAGATAAGTGAGAAGTGAGAGCCAGAACTCGCCTCACACCACACACCGGCGTGGGATTTACACACTTTGCCTTCCCCAACAATGCATTCATTCACATAGGTAACTATAAACATGCGGGTTATGCACTCACACACAAACATTCACACGCGTGTGCGCACAGTATCGGACATGGGCATAGGCACGACCCCTATAATGCGTCTCTCTGTGTGTTGCTGGGGAAACATATCATTTCAGGGACTTGACCTGTGATCCCCACCTTTCAACCCCACTTTTCCAGACCCTTTAATACCTTCCTGTCTCCATCTGAGCAATGCTGGGTTCATAGAGGGCAAAGGGCAGGAGGAAAGTTCATCCTGCCACTCAGGTCGCATTGCTAAATAGGTGCTTTGTTATATTTTAACTCGAGGGGGAAAAATGGCTAGAGAATGACTCTTTCTTAAAACCTCTTATTTACAGCATGATGCTTCAGTTTTCGAATGGTTTTCATCCAGGCTCATGGATATGCACAATGTTCACCAGATATCGTTAATGACAACGGCATACACATTAGGTGTGTAAGGGATCCTGTTAGCAGAAAGTCTAGGGATTTGAGTATACCAAAGGGGAACCTCTGATTCTGAAAAATGCATCCAATGTGCACAGGCCAAAATGTGCAATTCCTAAAATTACCACTAGGAACTCCAAAAGTGGGTCAATTCCTATAGTCCCCATGTTAAAATGTTAAACTTTTTAACAGAAACACACTTCTGATCTCCAAGGGTGTACAGGGGTGAATTTTTAATATAACTCATAATTAAGCCATAAAATTATATATAATTAGAGTCATGTCCGATTTCAGCTGTCCACTTTAGCTACCCAGCTAACTGGAGTTTAACTTACCACAAGAAATGAGGGAGTTGACACAGGACGACATGTGCGGTAAGGATGACGATAAGTTTAGTCAACCACAAAGCAACATTATTGTTAACGTTAAATGGACGTTAGCCACCATAACAGTTTCGCTAACCTAATGCTTAGCGGTAGCTCGCAGTAAGTGAGGTAAGTAGGACGTGTTCCAGCCAACAGACAGGCTCTGTTCCAGAGATCCCATTGGCTCTTTTTTGTTTGGAGTCATATTAATTTTATGTAGCATGTGAATGGGACCTTAATAGTAAGAACAGATTTAAGTATGAGTGACAAAAGCAGCCATGAAGGGTGGCATCACAACACATGATAGGGTTAGATTGCGTCAGGAAGGGCATCTGGTGTAAAACCTGTGCCGTGGATCAGATGGTCCGCTTTGGCAACCCCTTGACCAGAGCAGCTGAAAGTAATGCAATGGTTTGTCAAGCAGTGTATGATATGGATAGTGGGTGATGTGGTGGACATCAGCTCAGGTCTCCACACTGGAAGCCTGACTGAGCGAAGGATGAAACTCAACTTTAACTTTGTACAAAATCAGTCACACTATGAAATGCTTTATCATACACCACAGTTCATTCAGGGGACAGGGATAGCTTGATGGTTAAGGTGTTGGGCTGCTGGTACTGTAGGAGCAAAAATGCCACTGTTGGACATTTGAGGAAGGTCCTTCATCCCGGGTGCTCAGATACAATCAGGTAACGAGGTGGCAACCTGCCCCTGTAAGTATCTGCCACAGAAACAATGGATATACCTCCAGGGATGGGGTCTCTCCATCCTTCCAATGTGCTGGATGTTCAGTAATGTGTGAACATACATAATCCAGGGGTAGCTCAGTGGTTAAGGCATTGGACTACGGTTTGGAAGATCCCAGGTTCAAACCCCACAACCACCAAGTTGCCACTGTTGGGCCCTTGAGCAAGGCCCTTAACCCTCAACTGCTCAGATGTATAATGAGTCGCTCTGGATAAGAGCGTCTGCCAAATGTAAATGTAATGTTCCGATGTAAAAAAAAAAAAAAAGAAGTACAGGCTATCAGTTGTGAGGTTTAGGAAAAAAAGAAGAGAAATATATGAAAAGGTTTTATCTCCTTATGAGTATAATACTGTACATATAGTACAATAAGTTAGCATAACACTTCTGTTTGTTAACCTCTAATGCAGGGTTGCTAGCGTATAAAGCATCAGATAGATCTTCACACAGTTGCCTGCAGCAACACTCTCAGAGCCTAACTAGCACATTATCATGCTAGTCAGTACACTGCAGCTTTAGTTAAGTGTGTAAGTCTGTAGTAAAGAGTGAGATCCTATTAGCTTTCGCAAAGCGTGTAAGGGCTCCCATCATCTTTAACAGAAAAGTGTGTGAGGGATCCTATAAACTTTAGCAATGTGTGCGTGCATGTGTGAGGGGTTCTTAACTCGCAAAAGAAAGTGTGAACCCTTCTGGAAACAAGAAGCCTTAGTCATTAGGTATCATCATGCTGGTGTTATGACAGCCTGAATACACCTCCATCTCCCTCGTCGTGCTCTACTGGACTTCACCTGCATACACACAGTTTTTTTTTTTTTTTTTTTTACGGCTTGGTGTACAACATTCATACAGGTTTTTTTTTCATAAGTACAAATTGTTTTTTTTTAGCTTTAAGAGGGGAACAAGAGAATTCTGAGATTTGTATTCAACATTTGGCGAACAATGTGTGTTCTACTCATGCCAACTCGTTTTTATGAGTTTGCTGCTAGCGCTGCATTTCATTATCACACACAAAGACACATGAGACACTCACACATCCACATACTCTCTCATCGTTTCTTCCTCATACATTGTTCATAGTTACCTTCTTTTAACCTCAACAGCTCAGATTATCTCTATGATTCCACTCAGGTTTTGTCAGGGCTTCAGGAAGTCTGTGTGTGAGTATGTGTGTGTCTTCCTCTTTATCATCCTGAACGGATCTGTTGTGTCTCTAAAACACTTTCTTTCAGATCTCAGAGATAAAAGCACCTCTCTCTCTCTCTTTCTTTCTCTCTCTCTTTCCCACCCCTCTCTGTACCTTTGGCTATCTACGGCTCTTGTTTAATACTGGGAGCGCATTAAAACATGCCCACGGAGCTTTCGGCCCCTATAAAGATTCCTGAGTGATGACACGGCTCGTAATCCAGACATTAGGGAAGTGGAAGCTAGCACTTCATTCCTCAGGATCAAACGCTGCGGGATGTGTAGCTGCTTGCCACCAAACTCGGCGGCTTTTAGTGCGTCTGTGTGGGAGAGGACGGTGAGTTTAGGGAACAGAAAGAAGAAGTACCTGCTGTCAGATATGAGTGATGAGCATGTGAGAATGAGAGAGAGAGAGAGAGGGAGACTTTCTATCTGTTTTGACTGACTTGTCTTGGGCTAGTTCATTTGTCTGTACAGGTAGTGAAAAGACTACTACCTAAATACACACACACACTCCACTGGGTTCAGCTAGCTGACACACGCGTGTGATTTATGGTCTTCTTATACAATAGGAGAAAGAACGAGGGAAAAGGGAGGAGATGAGGAAAGTGTAAAAAGGGAGGACAATGTGCCAGAGAAGGTGTGTATTTATCCAGCAGTTAATGGATAATGGTTCAGTAATTATACTTCAGGTGAACACAAAAGGTTTTACAGACACACAAGAAGTAAATACACCCCCATAGTTTTATGATCAAAAGTGTGCACCGGAAGGTGCAGCCGTTATCATGGATTTTATCCGTTTTCCATCCGTTCCTTTCAGTCTGCAAATTAGAAACGACTGCTGCAAAAAAAAAAAAAAATTCTTGCAAAGAGGTCAGATGCTCAGTCTGAAGTTGGATTGTCCCAGAGAAACACTGATAGAAACCTTTAGAGGAAATCCCCCTTTCTCTTTCTAGTGGTGTTTAACATAAAGAAAACCATCAGGGGAGTCCTGAGCTGGTTGACCCGGGCCTCCTGAAAGACATCTCAGTGCTGTTTGAAGATCTGTTGACAAGAACAACCGTCTCGTTCGCTGTCTAGACCAGTTATTGCTCTTAAAGCTGCTAAAGTAAAGTCAACAATAATGTATTAACAGCTAAACCATACTCGCTCATGAATGTACCATACTTTGGTGCGTACAATTTATTAAAAAAAAAAAAAAAGGTGATCTGTTTACTCCTTGCATGTGTGTGTGTGTGTGTGTGTGATGGTATGGGGTGTAGTGTGGGTGATGAGCAAACATCTCCACAAAAATAGGAATATGTGTTAGGACAGTTAGTACTTTGTCTGGTCCTTTGTGTTTCTTTTACATAAATGCTTTAATAAACAGTTTAAAGTAAGAAAGCAGTGTAACGAAAGTTACGGGTAGATTTAGAAAGGAAAGGAAAACTGAAAGAAGAAATAAAGGATAAAATGTAATGGGAAGAAGGAAGAAAAAGAAATGAAAAAGTAGAAAAGTAAATGAAAGCGAGAAGAGAAGGAAGAAAGGGACATGTTAGTAACTGTGACATGTTAGCTTAAGGAATAAAGTGGATCACCGACATGATCATTAGTGGTTCTGTTGTACTTGTTTTCATGAAAAAAACTAAATCGTCCACCTTTAGGATAGCAAATTTGGATAGTAATGGACATAAGGATGCTGTAATTTTATCCTTTCTCTATCGTTAATGCAGATGTCAATCAACATGGAGTCGATGTGCAGCTGAGCGATATTCCTCTTGTTCAGAGCGTATTGAGTTACAGCACATCATCGGGATGCGAGTGTGCATGAGCGATGGAGGAAAACGGGTATCTCGTGGTACACAGGTCAATAGGGACACACTGTACTGCCGATGCAGCATTTTTTCTAATGCAGTAAAAGGTAGTGAAAAAAAGACAGAGAGAAAGAGAGAGATGGGTGTGTTTAGGGGGGTAGGTGCAATACGAGCTGACTGCGGCAAAAGTGCAAAACAGAATTATGCTGACTGTCTGCATCAGCCAACAACCTCCACAGAGTGACCTGTCCTGCAATAAAACACTTTTTTCATGAAAGAGAGTCACAAGAGACGACAAGTTCGCTACAGTATATCTCTTTAAAAAGCTTCTCCAGATATGAGAATCATTATCAGTCCACGGCCAGGTCACAATACAGCTGGCTCCATGAGAGAAGATATGATATGATGTATGAACTGAAAATGAAAGAAAACATGACTAAAATAGTAGAAAAGCACAGCAATGGTCAAGCTTGCACAAATCAAACAATCTGGTTTGGGAACTGCACCATGCAGGATAGACGAGGATGGTGTGATCAGCATCATCCACACCAAACTCCCTGACCTGGACTCAATCTACAGCAAGTGGATCTGGACCAAAGCCAGGAAGATAGTGAGGGACCTCAGCCAACCCAACAATGGACTGTTCTCCCTGTTGCGATCAGGAAAACGCTTTCAACAGAGAAAGATTGAGGAGGAGCTTTATTCTCGCAGGCTATTCGGGTGCTCAGCCAGAGCGCGACGTATTGTAGGACCTAACTGATTGGACTTGCCTTTGTTTCCTTCACACCTGTGTTGGAGCACACTTCCACCACTTCTGGCACATTTGCACTATTCCACATATGCTGCACATCTCTCGCTTTAAATTCAAGAGGAATAACGCACACCTTAAAAAAATTTACAAAAACATGGACAATAACAATGCTGACCCACATTTAATCCCCTTATTCCATGCCTCATGTTCCACTCACACTATCATACCTACATGCCATATGTTACTATATTTCCCCTTCTACACATTCTGAACATCCTGTTCGACTTATATTTTTTTTATTTACATTTTTTTTCTATTGCAATTTTAGTAAATTGTAAATTTGTGCACTTACTCCGTATTTAATTTCTTTTTAAATTTACAATTCTCTCAGTGCAATTTTTTCTGTTGCAGTAAAATCTTTCCATTTTTCCACTCTCCCCTAAATTTTTTTTTAGGTCATGATCAGTCATGTGAGCATTTCCCTGCATATGATACTGTGTATGGTTGTGTAAGATAAAATTTAAATTTGAGCCAAAATAAGAGAGAGAGGAAACGGGAAGTGTACAGTGTGGCTAATAGTTAAGCTTACTGTAATAGTGTGTGTGTGTGTGTGTGTGTGTGTGAGAGAGAGAGACCTTATACCAATCATGTAATTTTTCATACAAAAATAAACAGCATTAATACTTTATCTTTATGATAAAGAAAATGCTACATTTGTTATAGCTAAATGTATTGAGCTAGCAACTTAACCTGTGTTAGCTAGCTAATGCTACCTAGTATGCTAGCTTCCTCCCTACCTTCTCTACCAAACAAAAGCAAGAATGGACTACTAAACTCAATAAATTAGCATTAAAATGTTTTACCCTTTCTATTATTTTCTTTTCTATTTATTTATAGCTAACGATTTAAGAAATTTTTTTTGTCAAGGTTTACTTTTTTTGCATATAAATGTATGGAGATCTCTGGTAATACAGTATGTTTTTACAATGTTACCATTTATAGCAAAAAAAAAAAAAAAAGACAAACAAACAACCATGCAACATTAAAGATGTTTTAAGCTAAGGTTATTATAGCATTCACATGTCAGTAGTTATAATGGTAACCCCATTTAGGATTTGTTTATTAATTATTGTGTCACAATTAGCTTCTTTCATTTACACTCATTCTCTTCTAATCATTGTTTATTTCACTATAAACTGTTTTTGACCCTTCATAATAAATAAATAAATAAAAATTCATGAATTTATTAATTAATATTTGATATTTACCAATAAACATCATATTAAATGTATTAATACCTTATCTTAGGTTATTTAAAAAAGTGGACTTTTTGTTTTGTTATTGCTTGTAAGTTAGCATTTAATGAGCACCTTTGTGAACCTTTACTTAGCAAAGTGATCCACTGTTGATGGTGGATCTTAGGTTATTAAGAATACTGTTTATAATATTTTGGATTTCTGAACGTTTTTATATTTATTAACATTTCACTATGACAGGGTGGACGTAGTAAGCTTGAAAACATCAAACTTACAAACACAATATAATGGAAAATAGAAAATATATGTAAATATTTATTGTCATTTAAGCAGTTGTTTTAACCTTAATTGAAGAAATGATGGTGATAATGTCACTGACTGCACCAGCCAAAAACAGCTGAGCAGTTCCCCCAAAATGACAGGGTGGACATCACTTTCAGGGACACATACAAAATGTTTATTATTATTATTATTATTATTATTATTATTAATAAAAAGGTACATAAAATATTAAAATGACTTGTTTTATTAAATAAAAGAACAAAAAACAGAACAATAAGACCATATAAAAAGTATTTACATTTTAGCACTCAATGAAGTTAGCAGAGCAGCATGTGGGACAGGACAAAATCACAAAGCAAACGGTATAAAATGAGGAAAACTTTTAATTAAAGTTTTATAATAAACCCAGAGCATTTCATTCTTTTGCTATTGATGACTGGTAGTTCATGAAAACTGGATGATTTTAATGCACTTTATAGTGATATTAATGGGTTCACATTAATGGAGATGAGGATAAAGTATAATACGGATATGAAAAAGGACCGAGCTGTGACACGACCACCTCCCCTTTCTCATACACCCACATCCATATCCATGTACTGTACTAAGACAAAAAGCTTTACAGACAAAAACATCCATATCGCAATTCCAAAAATTATTTTTGTTGATAAACTCACACAATGGACGTGCATGAAGCAATCCATCATGCATATTGTCCACTGTACAAGCCTCTGGAGGCAGTGTTATGATCTGGGTTTGCTTGAGTTGGTCAGGTCTAGACTCAGCAACGTTATGTGGCAATAAAATAAAGTCAGCTGACGACCTGAATGTACGGAATGGCCAGGTTATCACATCTATGGAGTTTTTTTCAAGTTGCCATTGTTGGGCCCTTGAGCAAGGCCCTTAACCCTATCTGCTCCAGGGCTGCTGTATCATGGCTGTCCCTTCGCTCGGACCCCAGTTATGCTGGGATATGCTAAGAAAGAATTACACTGTACAGTAATGTATATGTGACAAATAAAGGGTTAACCTAACTTAAAGGCTTATTAGCAGCTGGTTAATATAACACACATACAGAATAGTTGATTCAAAACCTGTCAAATAATGTGTTCTGTACAGTAATTGTGCTGTAATGAGGTTTTAAAGCAGAACAAAGTTTATGAATTAAAATATTGGATTTCCTTAAATATATATTGTATTGGTTACCACCTGCAATGCTGAGAAACAGGATGAACCACCTCAGATCATGCATTTTTCCAATTGTATTCTAGACGTAATCTTGACAACCAAGGACAGTCACATGAACCTATGTTAGCTTGTAGGTATACAGCGATACAGTTTTATGGATATATCATCGTCCGTTTGTTTGTTTTCCCTTTAATTTCTCCACTTATTGTATCTAGCGAAGTGATGTGTTTCTTTAAGAGTGTCATGTAATATAAGCTTCAAGAAAACAATATAACGTTTAAGACAAACAAACACAGAGGACCGCGCTAATGAGATCAGATAACAGTGTATCTGAGGAAACAGATCTGATAACAGTATATCTGAGGAAGTGCTGAATGAAGTTTGGAGCTGTAAATACCACTTGTCTGACATTTAAATCCTTGATTTTCAACCCCTGATTAGAAAAAAATTAAAGAAAGAACCTTCACACGAAGATAGTAGAAGCAGTAGAAAACTGGGTGAGAACATAAAAGGAAGAAATGAAGCAGATAGAATCACATGCTCTGCATTTTTCTCTCTTGGTCTCAAACACCACCACCAGCCCGGCCACACCAAGCCATAAAGCTATCGCTTTTAAAGTTCGGAGTCACACCTTATGTTACACAGCGAACGGAATGTAACCTTCAGAAACCTTGTAAAGCCGCAACCCTCCGTCTTCAGCATGCACTTAATCTTTACGAGCGTTCCGGTCCACACCTTCGCTCGAGGTTTAACCCCGCCTACTAGAGACAGGAGAACACCTCGCTATCTATCTATCTATCTATCTATCTATCTATCTATCTATCTATCTATCTATCTATCTGTCTGTCTGTAAATCATACTATTCCTGTACATTTTAAACATTTGACCTGAAACACATTGTTTTTTTTTTTGTTACGTTTTCATATATCCTCATCGACCACCCATCATCCCTACACACAAACACACACACAGACTGATATGTCCTAATATCTATCATTGTGCAAGCCTGGCCTCTATTTTCCTGTCATTCAAAAGTAAGTATCTAATCTCCTTCTCCCTAAAGCAAGCATTTATCTCTCTCCCTCTCTATCTTTCTGTCTCTCTCTTTCTCTCTCTCACACACACACATACACAGACACCAGACGCACTGGTCTGCCCAGGCAGAGACAGATTTTAGGCCTGTGTGCCAGTCCCTGGTGCAGAAACCCAACTGTCATCTGTCGTCTGGTCAGCGTGAGGTTGGCAGATCTGGGAGCCACCATCATCGGAGAAAAGAAAGTTAGCAGGGTACAATCCCAACGATCTGTAGATGTCACGCAGCCTGTCTGCTGGTAAATTTAGTCACATTTGATGTGTGTGTGTGTGTGCGTGTGTGCGTGTGCACTCTGAGGGAACACGATGCCCTCATGCTTCTGACTCCGTCCACAGCTCTCTCTCTCTCTCTCTCTCTCTCTCTCTCTCTCTCTCTCTCTTTCTCTTTTCCAAGTCTCATATATCATTTCTCATACAGTTTATCGCCTTCCTGTCAACCTCTTCCACGTGTTATTTATAGACTCTCCTACATTCAGGCCACCTAACTCTTCCTTTAGCTGTCTTTCACTTTACTGTTATGGATCGTTTCTAATAAGTGCAGCCCAGCCGTATGATTTACTCTATCATCCCTGCTTTTTTCCCAAAAATGCATTTGGAGGAGAAACTAAAAGTAAAAAGTACACACATTGTACGGGTTCCTTAACTGATACCTAACATCTGCAAAACTGTAGGTGCATTTCTCAAAATAATTAATACGACCAGCACATCACAATGCATTACCTGCACAACCATGCAATGTAACTTGAACAAAATAGTCAGTCTATCTTTTAAAAGTAAGCATTTACGTCAATTTATGTCCTTGTGTCATTGTTTATGAACCAGGTAGTCACAATGCTTAGTCATGTTGTCAGTATAACAGTGGGTTTGATGACAATGATTGACAATGCACAAAGATGTGCTTTGTCTGTATGGCATTTATCAACACACAGTACAACGTTTAGCACATTACTGTATGTGAACCATGAACTCACTGTCAAAATTTAATGTACAATCAGTAAAAAATTGTAATAGGAAAACAATATAGAAACGAAAAAAAAAAAAGACTTTTTTTTTACAGGGTTGAGGGTTCGAGTCCCCCATCAGGGTGCAGTTTGCATGGTCGTTCTTCCTGTGCTTTCCTCCGGGGACTCTGGTTTCCTCATACAGTCGTGTAGACGTGTGCTTGCTTGTGCCCAGTAAGATAAAACAATATATATATATACTTTATATAAATATACTTTATATATATATATATATATATATATATATATATATATATATTTTTTTTTTTTTTTTATTTTGGCAGAGAACTTTGCTTTTTTCAGTAATTTCTGCTTTAAATTAACGTTTTAGTAAAATATGATTATAAAATAAGCTTAATAATGTTATTTTTGTTTGTTGTAATTTAATTTTTACCTTTTATTATTTATTTATTTATTTTTTGCATTGCATGAATTTGTTCAAAATGATGACAAATTGCTATTATGATGTGCCCAAGTGACTAGATGATGTAAGGGTTGGACCAGTTGTTTCAAGTATTTCAATATACCAAAGCGACTGAGAAAAAATGTGAAAAAAGTGCAAACTGCACAAAATGGCAGATAACTAAATGAAATAAAGGAGTTAAAACTTTTCCAGTTTTATTGGTATATTTTTCCAGTTTTTGTATTGCCTGAGCTTTATACAAGCCATTTAGAAAATTTTTCCCCTAATGTGACCTCATATATGCAGAACCCCACCTCTGGCTTGTTGTTTGACTCTGCTGTACTGTGTGATTTACATAAAGACTGAAATGGAGCATTTGGAGGAGTGAAACCGAGCGAGTGTGAGGTATGAAAATATGTTATCTGAGGGCTATTTCAGCTGGAGCATTAACACACACACTTTTGGGGAAATTTCTGATACCTGTGTTACCCTGTTAAAGAATTAGTAAAATATGGGACCTTAAAACTATAAAAACCATAAAAAAAAATGTAAACCTTTGAAGTCTGAAAAAAGTTCCATAAAAAGTATGACTTCCTGACTTTGTCTTCATTCATAGCCTCATGTCTTGTGAAAAACAGGCTATCTGTTCCAAACCGTCAATCATGCTCAAGCTCTGGAAATACTAGGTGTGTGTGCATGTATGTGTGTGTGTGTGAGAGAGAGAGACAGTGAGAGAGAGAGAGAGAGAGAGAGAGAGAGAGAGTAGTGGGAGGTTCCCTATGTTGTTCTTGGGCACTGGAGGTTTTCGAGGAGTCCTGCGGTCTGGAAGAAAGAAGCTTATATCCCTGTGATCTGTCAGGCAGAAAGATAGAGACGGTGAGAGAGCAAGACAGAGGGAGATAGAGGGATAGAAACGGACAGTAGTTCACAGAGAAGGAGAGAAAAAAAAAGGGTGACAGATAGCTTGCTGCGTGGGCGACAGTAGGGCACAGAGATGAGCACTTCATGCCAGGGAAAACGAGCGAGAGAGAGCAGCGGATAACAGGAGAGATGGATAAAGAGGGACGAGGATCGGGCGCAGGGGGCCACCACCCCACGGATTGAGACGTATCCCACATTGCCCCGCTCTCCACGGGCGCAGCGGGGACTTGACGTGGCGCTGGCCCTGGCACAAAAGAGCTGTGGAAAGGGGCGCCAGACGCTGCGTGGCACGGTTGCTCGGAAACGGGCAGTCGGGGGTTGGCACGCCGGTTCTGTGTCTGCAAACATGCACACATAGAATCAGAGATGTTGCCGTTTGATCCTCGCTGGAGGAGAGCAATCAACTCTTGACTCACACACTCCTGACACTCACTTGCTCTCTCTCTCTCTCTCACACACACACACAGAGCAATCTTGTATGCTTTTTTTATTGTGTGTGTTTTCCATTACAGTCATGTCAGAGAAGATTGCTCTGTAAATGATGTGGTCACAACGATTAGTCCTGTGTGTGTGTGTGTGTGTGTGTGTGTGTGTGTGTGTGCGGGAAAGACTGGCCCTAGAGTCACTCAGCAGCGAGAATCTTTTCTCATACTTTCCAGCTCAAGCTTCCCTCTTACCTCCTCCTCCTCTTCTTCCTCCTCCTCCTCCTCCTCCTCCTCCTTTACCTCATTCTCTGTCAGTCTTTGCCTGGTGTAATCAGCTCAGGCTCGTTTTCTGCTCGCCTGTGGCTTTAATGGTTGTGATCTGAACTATGTAGAGATAAAAGGCCACGTGTGTATGTGTGGGGTGGGGCGGGGGGGAAGTCAGCCCCGCATCAAATTCAGTCCCATTTCCTCTTTGAAACAGAGGCTGAAACCAGACGGAAACCATATACCTCCGCTGACTTCAAGCTTCTCAGCGTCTGACATTTTTGACTCCTCCATACCTAAAAACGTTAACTCAGAGGTTTATCTGACATTGCACATAGGCTAATAATAATAATAATAATAATAATAATAATAATAATAACAACACATTTTCCTGTAAAAATAGATTTAACATTTTTCCAAATTTTGAAGGAGTCTCCGGAGGTAAAGCGTCACGGTAGTGCCGGACCCCACTTCCCATCAGGCCCAGCACCTCACACATCCCTCATCACTTTCTTCTGTTTCGTTACTTCCTGTTTATTTAAGTCCCAGGTTTCATTGTTTCCTCAGCCCCTGTTGTGCGCTACGCTGTTCGTCATCTCGTGTTACCGAGTCTTGCTCAGAGCCATTCTGTTTGTTGCCCCGTACCATGGGTTCACACCTTCTGCGTGCTCTTCTTTGTTTCGAGTCCTCCTTCCTGCCTTCACCTCCTGAGTCGTGACGGAAAGATGTAACTTGTTAAAAGATGTTTTCCTTCAATACCCAGGAGACGGAGAGAAAAAAAAATCCCGCCAGTAAATTCAGATAAATCACTGAGCTTGGGAATTAATGTATTTTGAAAACATCCCATAATATATTGATAATACTTGATAATTTTAAATGAAAAATGCTTTCTTGTTTAAAGTAATAAGAAGTGAAAACAATGTGACTTAAGCAGAATAAAATCCCTGCTGTTATTGGAAACTTCAGTTCAGCTTGATGTCTGGTCATATCAAGACACACCATTTTTTTTTTTTTATCAAAAACTAAAACATTTCCAGGAGATATTTTTTGGCAGATGCAAATGATGCAAACATCTGTAACTATACTGTACGTCTCTCTCAGTCTGCTGCATGGTGTTTACTCCTTGTGTAATATTTATATAAAAAAAAAAAACTATTTAATAATATAAAAAAAAAACATTTTATCTCATTTTCAGACATTCCATGAATTCATCCCACCCATCAGTCTCTCCGACCCACTACATCATGTTTCGCTGCTTTAGTGCTCCGTCCATAAATCTACGCTACTACTCCCTGAGATTTGTGGATTCCTGTTTAATATTAATATATTTAAATATATATATATCTTTTGTGTTTTATTGTACATTTTGTTTGCAGGAATAATTTAACAGTCAACTATCAGATTGATGGACAACATTAAATCCACATGTCAGAAAGTGCTACCAGTGTTAAAGCAATAGGGATTATATTCTGATCATGTTAGAAACAACATGTCAGAAAGTGCTACTGTCAGAAAGTACATTAGTAAACATTACCTCAGATAATATAATCAGGACTATACATTTTGTTACATTGGTAACACAATTCAAAACTATAGAGGAAATATTGAGAAACTACCATGTACTAATAAAATTCAAATTTTATATGTCACATACACAGTCATACTACACAGTACGATATGCAGTGAAATGCTTATACGACCGCAGACCGTGACCTTAAAAATAAAAGATTATTAATAGGAAATAAATATGAATAAAAAGAAATACAATAGAAAATAAATTTAGCTAGGATTATAAGAAAAATATAAGACAAATATGGAAAAGAAAAGATTCTGTACAATATAGAAATATAGAAAATTTAGTGTCAATAAGAAATGACTGTGGGGTGTGCAAATATGCGTAAAAGTATCTTATTTAAAGTGACTTGTGTGCAATGAGCCAAAAAATGAAATATAAATATGTAAGTGTGCATGAATGTGCAGGTGTCCATAATATAAAACGTTGCCTCTTTTAGGAACTTCTGGCAGGGTAGAACACAATGATAGTCTTTAAACTCCACTTAAAAACACAAATTACGTCGTGCCTTTATACTAAAGGTTCCTAGACAATTAATCATAACAGAAAAAGTAGGATTTTGTAACATCACACAAGTTTGCTAACAGTAACAGCCTAACTTTTTGGTTATTGTGAATTTCATTATTATTATTATTATTATTATTATTATTATTATTGTTGTTGTTGTTGTATAATCAGTATCATCATTATTTATTACTTAATTATATATAACTGTGGTTTAGACTAACACTAAGATTTAATAATTAACTATCATGTGTTAAATAAGGCTGGAAACATCCTGAAACCATATCCTTCCAGCTCCAGGTTCTAGACTGAATGATGCAGGATTTTACAGTTGGAGTAAACTATACTATTAATTAAAGATCGGCCTAGCTGGCAATGTATTGTGTCATGAGAGAGCAATCACACTTCCCAAACCCACGTTTATCTGTCACTCATCTGGTGTCTGGAACGAGGAGGAGTACAGAGTCATTTATCAGAGCAAGTGGAGTCATTTATCATCTGTAGACTCATCATCATCATCATCACTGCGCTAAACGCTGACTCGATGCTGATGTATTTATAATGTTTATTATCTCATATTTGTGAGATGATCTCTCTGTGCGCTAGTATGTAAGAGAGAGAGAGCAAACCTCTTTATTTGTTTTAAAGGGCTTTCAGTGTCTTGTTCATTTGTTTGTACAGGTTATGAAAAGACTACAATCTACACACACGTGCACACACACTCCTTACAGCTGAGAGAGAGAGAGAGAGAGAGAGAGAGAGAGAGAGAGAGAGTGTAAGGATTTGTAAATATTAGCATAGAGCCCTAAATTTGGCCACACAGACAGACCCGCAGACAGACAGACAGGCAGACAGACACGCAGACAGATAGACAGACAGACAGACAGACTCGCAGGCAGACAGACAGGCAGACAGACAGGCAGACAGATAGACAGACAGACAGACTCGCAGGCAGGCAGTTGGGTGGTAGCTCTGCACTCATCCAAGAAGAAAAAGATGAATAAATGATGAGGGGATGAAAGGCACAGTGGAGTTAGGCGGCTTGCTCTTTTAAACCATGCAGAGTCATTGACTCATCCAATTACCACATTAGCCACACACACACACACACACACACACACACACACACACACACACCTCTCCACCTCTCTGACTCAGATCACACCAACCGCCGGGTGCCAAATAAGACGCCAGGGGGTCACAGACGGTGTGTGTGTGTGTGTGTGTGTGTGTGTGTGTGTGTGTGTGTTTGTGGAGTAGTGAACTTAAAGGAAGTTTGAGGAATGAGCTAAAATAAGTTTTTATCCAATGATATCTTACATAGTTCTTTTCTTTCCTACAGACAGACAGACAGACAGACAGACAGACAGACAGACAGACAGACAGACAGACAGAGAGACCCTTTCAGTCAGTTATGTAACTCCAAATTTGCATGTGAAGGGAAGACTGTTCGTTTTTCTTCACATTGGTATGAAGAGAGCCTGTCTTTTTTTTTCACTTTCTCTCTCTTTCTCTTTCTCTTTCTCTCCCCCTCTCCGCTGTTTTGTCCCAAACGAGGGATCGCACCGCCTTAGATGGAGGGATGCTGAGAGACTGACAGGAGCAGAAAACATGAAAGGCTTTAAGTGAGAATTCATTAATAATTCACAGCAGTCAGTGTGCCACATCGCATCTTATGACAAACCTGTTTAGAATATGAAAAGTATGAAGGAAAAAAAAAAATCACTGATGCCTTTCTGACATGTGGGGCTCAGTTCAGCACACACACACACACACACACACACACACACACACACACACACACACACACACACACACACATTCATTTACACACACAATTACACTCATCATATTCATTATTATAAATAATCCTGGGGAGCACACACACACACACACACACACACACACACACACACACACACGCACACACACACAAATCCCAGTGCATTCCGATACAGGCCTACACCTGTTGTACCATGCAGGCTTCCTTCTCAAGTGAGACGAATTTTGATAAAACATTCCCTCACACACACACACACACACACACACACACACACTGGTCAAACAATGCATGTCATGCATTCATTAATCCTCTGTGCAGCTTTTCACCTCCTGAGCTGCAACAACTGCCCCACGCTGTAAAGTAGGAAAAGTGCAAAGGGTTAAACACCCTGTACAAATACTCGTATTAAATAATTCACATTCGTATAATTCGGATTAAATATCGAACGATTTGGGGTGATCCAAGTTTTTGATGTTGTTGTGGGTTTTACAGTTCTTACCCCAATTCCAGTCACTTCAGCAGTTCCCTTAGTTGTTATCTTTGCTTGATGCAAATAGGGTAAATAATTTGACCCCAATGTAATAAAATTTAACTTTTTTTTTTTTTTTTAGTGCATAAATCTGTGATTAACCTTCCAGGCAGAGTTACTGCTATCTGAGCTGCTCTTACAGAAATGTATTCAAGCAGTCAGAGTGCAAATGGTGGAATTTACTGCATGTAGTATTTCATCAGAATGTATAAATGTTTTGAAAACTATTGAAGCAAAGTTTGTGAAAAGAAGATATGCAAATGAGTCTCATTTAACAGAAGAATAAATTAAAATGAGGAATTGAGCCGTAGATGATTTAAACACGATTAAGGTGTCTGTCTCACACTGATAACAATATTATCGGTATACTGTATATTTTTACCTCGGATCGTTATGTCTTCGTACACATTTTGTTGTAATCATGTTTGCTTTCTATAACATATTTCGAACCTGAGATGAAAGCTGTGTGAGTGTACGTGCAGCATTCAACTCACATGCGTACATATGGTTTAGATAATGTAATATAAAGCTACCGCATTCGCCTTATTGTGCTTGTGTGTGTGTGTGTGTCTGTGTGTGTGTGCGGGCGCGCATGTCTTTCAGGAGGAGATCAAACGGCTCTTCAGAATGACCAGTCAGGCTCCAGAATGACACAAAGAAGGCAGGAGTAGAAGAAAGAGTCTGTGGAAAGAAGAGAAGATTTTTATCCTGTTTTCCTCCTGCACTTTTGTCCTGGGTGAAAGAGCGAAAGCAGGACTTGAGCTTCCAAAAGACTTCTGGTCAGATCTTTTCTTAAGTAAATGGTAATCAGTTGGGCTCACGCACACCGGGGTTTTAAAGAAACAAAGTGGTGCTGTGGCCGTTTGACTCACGTTGAGGAGAAACCAGAGGTCTAAAGTTCACAAAGCCTCCTGAAGCGAAATAATAAACAGCAGATTATTTAAGCGCAGGGGTTTAAGATAGAGACGACGCAGACACGATAATCAGTTCCCTTATTGGATTGGTAGAAAACCATATCGGATATCGGATCCTGTAACAAACAGCAATAATCAGAATGGCATTTTGAGGGGGGAAAAAATGGAAATGTTAACAATAAAAAGACACTGGGATGGTTATTCTTTTATCGTGGGTTTTATTTTATTTCCAATTTATTATATTATGTATTATATATAATACAATACCAGTCAAAAGTCTGAACTGGTAGATTAGATTTAGATTGGTTTTCTACATTCTAGAACCATACTGGATTTATTTATTTATTTATAATTTTTTTTTTACAAAACTATGAAATAACACATATGGCATTAGATAATGAAGTGACAACAACATGAACAGTCAGTTGTTATTCTAAGACCTGAAGGTCAGCTGTTCTGGAATAGTTCTTGCAAGAACAGTATTGTGTCAAGTGCATTTGCAAAACCCATCAAGCACCATGATGAAATTGGCTCTCATGAAGACCTTCCCTGGAAAGCAAGAACAAAACTTCCCTCTGAACACCTCAGACTAGAGCCGTTATGGAGCTTTACAGAGCATAACTAACAGACACATCTCAATATCACCTCTTCAAAGGAGTATATATTGTATATTTTAGATACTGTAAGTGTATCAGAAATTAGTTTTGATCATACTGTTTTTTGCCAGACTGTTAAATAAAATGAGCATGAGCCGATAAAATATGCATAAAGATAAGACTTAAAGGATGCAGACTAAATCCAGTATCAAAATATATTAAAGAATTATTTGTGTGTAAGTACAGAATGTGCGTACAGGGTGTGCAGTTCTAGGAAAACTACCAATGACTTAAAAAATAAAAAACATTATGTAGTGTTTCATTCCTCTCCTACAACAAACACGGCTTATTTCTTTCAGCATTCTTTTTTTATTGATCTTAAAGAACAATACATTGTAGTTTTAAACGATTTCCCTCTTGAATTAAGGAAGCTCTTTGAAATTTCAATTATTGTAAATTTATAATCTAGTTTTCCTCTATTTCTACCTAAATAAACATCTCTCTGGAGAAAGTTTTAATCTGTCAATGATTAAAGATTTTTATTTAAGTAACAGAACATATTTTGATCTGTTAAAGTTCATGTGAACCAATATAGAAACAATAATGTACATTTATAAATAATGTGTGCTTATATGTCCTTTAGCTGATTCAGGTTGTCAGCTGACCTAATTTTAATGCTAAGCCTAGACCTGGCCTGAACTGAAGCAACCGCAGATCATAATCTTAAGATGAGGCAGACTTAAGAAAGTGTATCTTAGTATTTAAGAATGAGGAAGATTCAAGGCAGTGTATCTTAGGATGAGACAGACTTGAGGGAGCTTATCTTAGGATGAGACAGACTTGAGGCAGCTTATATTAGGATAAGGTAGACTTGAGGCAGTGTATCTTTGGATGAGGCAGGCTTAAGAAAGTGTTTTTATGATGCATTTTAGAATGAGGAGGACTGAGGGCAGTGTATCTTAAAATGAGCAAGACTTAAGGCAGAGTATCTAAGAATGAGGCAGACTTAAGGCAGGGTATTTAAGGAGTGGACAGACTTGAGGCAGCTTATTTTAGGATGAGGCAGACTTCAGGCAGTGTGTCTTAGAATGAGGCAAACTTGAGGCAGTGTATCTTTGGATGAGGCAGGCTTGAGAAAATGTTTCTGAGAAAGAGGGAGACTTGAAGTAATGCATTTTAGAATGAGAAAGATTCAAGGCAGAGTATCTAAAAATGAGGCAGACTTAAGGCAGGGTATCTAAGAATGAGGAAGATTCAAGCCAGTGTATTTTAATATGAGGCAGACTGGAGGCAGTGTGTCTTAGGATGAGGCAGATTTAGGGAGTATATCTTAGGATGATGTAGATTTGAGGAAGTGTATCTTAGGATGAGGCAGGCTTGAGGAAGTGCATTTTAAAATGAGGAAGACTTAAGGCAGTGTATTTAAGAATGAGGCAGACTTAAGGCAGGGTATCTACGAATGAGAAAGATTTAAGGTAGTGTAGCTAAGGATTGGACAGACTTGAGGCAGCTTATTTTAGGATAAGGCAGACTTGAGGCAGTGTGTCTTAGGATGAGGCAAACATGAGGCAGTGCATCTTTGGATGAGGCAGATTTGAGGAAGTGTTGCTTAGAATGAGGCAGGCTTGAGAAAGTGCATTTTAGGATGAGGAAGACTCAAGGCAGTGTATTTAAGAATGAGGCAGACTTAAGGCAGGGTATTTAAGAATGATGAAGATTCAAGGCAGGGTATCTAAGAATGAGGAAGATTCAAGCCAGTGTATCTTAAGATGAGGCAGACTGGAGGCAGTGTGTCTTAGGTTGAGGCGGATTTAGGGAGTATATCTTAGCATGATGCAGATTTGAGGAAGTGTATCTTAGGATGAAGCAGGCTTGAGGAAGTGCATTTTAGAATGAGGAAGACTTAAGGCAGTGTATTTAAGAATGAGGCAGACTTAAGGCAGGGTATCTATGAATGAGGAAGATTTAAGGTAGTGTAGCTAAGGATTGGACAGACTTGAGGCAGCTTATTTTTGGATGAGGCAGACTTGAGGCAGTGTGTCTTAAGATGAGGCAAACATGAGGCAGTGCATCTTTGGATGAGGCAGATTTGAGGAAGTGTTGCTTAGAATGAGGCAGGCTTGAGAAAGTGCATTTTAGGATGAGGAAGACTCAAGGCAGTGTATTTAAGAATGAGGCAGACTTAAGGCAGGGTATTTAAGAATGATGAAGATTCAAGGCAGGGTATCTAAGAATGAGGAAGATTCAAGCCAGTGTATCTTAAGATGAGGCAGACTGGAGGCAGTGTGTCTTAGGTTGAGGCGGATTTAGGGAGTATATCTTAGCATGATGCAGATTTGAGGAAGTGTATCTTAGGATGAAGCAGGCTTGAGGAAGTGCATTTTAGAATGAGGAAGACTTAAGGCAGTGTATTTAAGAATGAGGCAGACTTAAGGCAGGGTATCTATGAATGAGGAAGATTTAAGGTAGTGTAGCTAAGGATTGGACAGACTTGAGGCAGCTTATTTTAGGATGAGGCAGACTTGAGGCAGTGTGTCTTAGGATAAGGCAGATTTAGGGAGCATATCTTAGGATGATGCAGATTTGAGGAAGTGTATCTTAAGATGAGACAGACTTGTGAAAGCTACACTTAATTATATCATTTTTTGTAAAATAAAAAGTGTTTGAAATGATTAATTATTCTAAATTTGTGAACACTTTTGACTGAAGAATTCATAAACACGAACCACAATGATGGTCTATATAGAGGTTACATTTAAAATTGATATATATATTTTTTAAAGAGTATTTTTTTTATTATGCGTAGTCATGCCTCTGCGTATGCTCATCTTGTACATGTATCTACATCCTGTCAATCAAAGGTGTAATGGACTTTCTATAGGGTGCTGTCTAAGAAATAACATTGTAAAGGAGTGGAGCTAATCTTACATGGCTTTGTGTTCTTTCAGTAATTGGGGATATGCATAATTTGTACACATGCATTCACACACACACACATACACACACACACACACACACACACATACAATCTTCCATTCTCTGTATGCTGTCTATGCATTCTTTTCTCTCATCCTTCTCTCTCTCTCTCTCTCTCTCTCTCTCTGAGCCTGTGCTAATCCTCATTCAGGGAGGCCCCCATTTCTCTTCCTCTCCTCCTTTACCTCATCTCCTCTTTCCTCCCTCGCTCATTATCCCTCTTTTACTCCCCTGCACTCTCACATTCCTCCTCTTTCCTCCCTCGCACCGGCTCCCGCTCATTTACAAACCCCCTCCATCCCACCCGTATACCGTTCCTGCTTTATTCTTCCTCCGTCTCTCGTGCCCTCTCACTCTCTCTCTGTTTCCGACTGGGCTTTGCTATTTAATCTTCCTGAGGCGTTCAAGATGTCCCTCGCCCCTGAAGCTGTGACACAATAGGCCAAATCCAGCGCTCGCTCAGTGGGCCGCACCCCTCATCGGCCGACGCAGGCTTTGAAGAGGGAAGAGGAGGAGAGAAGAGCTGAGAGGAGGAGAGAGGATGAGAAAGGTGGGGTTGGAAGGGGTGGGGGATTTCCTTGAAGTCGCCCCAAAAGCTTCCCAGGGTCCCCTCTTTCTGCATTGGTGGCCCTTTCCCTTGTGTGTGAGGGGCTTTTCGAATCTCTTGCATACCTCAGTATAGCATAGCAACCCACACACACACATACACACACACACGCACACGCACACAAACAAAGGTGTCTGATTTCATACATTTAGCAATACAAAGTAAACGATCAGTAGACAAATAATAATGTAAAAAGACCACTTTATTAGGAATGCAATACTTCTACTGATTGATGCATCCATTTGAACTATAAACAGCCTTAATTCTTCATGACATGAAGAATGGATTCCACAAGATTCTATCGTTGACTGATTAGAGAATTGCACAATTGCGAATGAGCAGGTGTACGGGTGCTCCTCATGACCTGCCCACTGAGCGTACAGTATATGGGATACGTTGCAGTGGGTCGCGTTTCTCCAGGGTAATCCTGAGCTTGGGTTACGTCTGTTCTTTCCATATCTGTGTGGGTTTTCTCTGGGTCCTCTGCTTTCCCTGGTACCCTACGATGTATTGATGGACCATGCATGTGTACCATGTGGGTTGTACTACAACCTCACACCATGCTTTTCCATTCTAGGTTGTGTGTCCACTGTGTAACCCGGATAAAGCGCTTACCAAATTCGAGTGAAAATAAACTTATCTGTCTCAAAAAAAATTTCTCCCCTGTCTCATCTGAAGGGTTTGTAACCTAGAACAGTATTCCAGCCACGACTGGAAAATGAATCCCACTTCAAAAAGGATTACAAGCCATGGTGGTATCAAATCCTAATGCGTTTATCGCAAACACACACTGAGATCTCTCCCCGGGGTAATAAAACCTGCAGCAGCATAGCCGGGGAACACCGCATTACCCCCCTAAAGACTTACTCCACCACTTAAACCTCCTCCAGCTGGAGATTTCAGACCATACACTTTCACATCAGGCTCAGCTGTTAGCTGATACTTAGGCATGTAAATCTGACTAGCATTCGCGACGGCGCATTAGGGAGGGTTAATTGCGTCGTGGTTCCATGCTAGTACAAGCAACACAATTTGCGATGTGTTAGTGTCAGCCACTGAGTGTTGAAGATGCGAAAGCGTCAGACATGGGATTACACTGGCATGTGCTGGCATTGTATGCATGTGATGTCCGTTTCGGCGGGGCGATAAAGACAAACAATGGAAAGAGCACTGTCTCTCTAAACAGTGCCCCCTGAAGCATCAAGGGGCACCGGGTTTCAAAAGCACCAGCGGCGTCGGCCTGGTGCAGGCATGTGTGGCTAGAACAACGGGCATTGTTTAATTATGCACACGTGTGGATGTTACATAAAAATGAGTTAATGCTTACACACACAGTGTTTTGTTGAGCAGATTTTAAGCTTATCACTCAAGCGCTTGAACATATGACTTCGGCCTGTCTGCATTGTATGAGCAGGCTGGTCGGCACTCATTGTACCTGTAATAAAAGTGTCAGGAAGAAAGATATACTGCTCCTCCTTTTGTCATCAGCACAGGCCAAAAGTGCACTCCACTTATGCCCTCCGTTCCCCTGCCCCCCCCAACACAGTTGAGTACCAGTGTAAAGCCTTATGTCTTTCTAAGCTCTAAATCTTGCAATGTGATGAAAGGTCGTGTCTGTAAGGATGTGGTGTTATTAAAATTTCACACTCCAAATTGAAGCTCGCAATCCTCTTTCTCATCACTCAAAACCCTAGATGTTCTTCGCAAGACCTTTCCCAGCACAAAGATCCACTTTTTCACCCTTGGAGCCATGAAGGTCCCTTAACATTGGATGTAAAAAAAAACAAAAGTGATGTTGCTGGAACGCATCCCTAATTTTGGCGATTGGTTTAAAATAACCCGGTTCCCAAACAAAGAGGAACTAAATTTTCTTCTTGATAGATTTGTGAATTCGATGTTCAGACATTTCTTTTCCTTTGTTCTGGCTTCAGGCTTTGTCCCATGTTGTGGGCACTAATGTTTAACATCAGCTGCTGTATTGTCAGGAAAATATTGTCTTTTTTCCATTCTCTACATTCTCCCAGGAATTGTCCTAAGACTTGTCCTTTCACCTCACAGTCATGATTGATTACTACTGAATTTCAGTGTAAATGTACATGTATGAAACAGACATCAGTGCAGTACTGGAGTTCAGGGGTGACCAGGTCTGGTTAAAGTTAAAATGCTATATGGTTTGTATTCTGGAGATTTTCAAAAGACATCTGGTTTATCATATTTGCATATTTGCATTGTTTCTAATCATTTCCATTATTGTCCACCTAACGCATGCATGCTTGACTTCCTGAAGCATAAACTAAGACTTTTGTTATACTTTAGCTTAAACATTTTCCTTCTCATGTAAATTTCTACATAATGAGAATAAGAATAAAAGCGAAAATCACAAATATATGTACTGTAGGTATTTGTTTAATGATCTGAATTATGTAAACATGTACATGATTCAACAATAAGAAATAAACTGGGCAAAAATAGCATTCAGGAAGAGTTCCAAGGTGAAAGCCACAAAGAACACAACAGCTTGTTGCACATTTGCCAAATATCATTTTGATTATCCTTAAAGACTTTTGGACAAATATTCTGTGCACTAATGAGACAAAATGTTTTGAAAGGTGTGCGTCTCGTTACATCTGGCATAAACCTAACACTGACTTTCATAAAAAAAAAAAACATCATACTAAATGGGAAACATGGTGGTGGTAGTGTAATAGTCTGGGGCTACTTTGCATCTTCAGGATCTGGACGACTTGATGTGAATTCTGCACTCTATCAGAAAATTTGTGACCTCAAGTTCAACCTTAAGGGTTATGCAGCAGAATGAAGATCTGAAACACACCAGCAAGTTCACCTCTAGCTAAAAAAAAAAAAATTAAAATAAAAAATTTGGAGTCTCCTAAGCAAAGTCTGGACATAAATCCAATTGTGATGCTGAGGCATGACCTTCAACAAGCCCTTCATGTTTAAAAACCCTCCAGTGCAGCTGCAAAGCCGTGTAAGCCAAAATGCCTCCACAGCGATGTGAAAAATTCATTGCCAGTTATTGCAAACACTTGATTGCAGTTGTTGCTAGCGAGGGTGGGACAAGCAGTTATTAGGTTTAGGGTCACTTACTTTTTTACATAGGGCAAAGTAGGTTTGGACAGCCTTTTTTCTCTTAATAAATAAAACTATCATTTAAAAATTACATTTTGTATTTATTTGCATACTAAACAGGGGCCAGGGGTAGCTCAGGGGCCAGGGCCAGGGGTAGCTCAGTGGTTAAGGCATTGGACTACGGTTCGGAAGATCCCAGGTTCAAACCCCACAACCACCAAGTTGCCACTGTTGGGCCCTTGAGCAAGGCCCTTAACCCTCAACTGCTCAGATGTGTAATGAGATAAAAAAAAAAAAAAAAAAAATGTAAGTCGCTCTGGATAAGAGCGTCTGCCAAATGCCTAAATGTAAATGTAAACAAAAAAAAACTAAAATTTGTTTGATTATCTGATACTATATATATATAAATTTACAAGCTACAAAATACCAAAAAGCATGGGTTTTTCTTGTAATTAATTATTAATTAAAAGAGTGCATAATACAAAAACACTTTTACTCGAAAAGTTCAGAACGCTGCTTTTTGAGCAATCAGATTTCCTTCCAGATCAAATGGTTACTACACTGAGCTGGGGAGAGTGTGAGCGCTTGTTAAATGTATTGTGTGTACACGCACAAGAAACTGGAGAAGACAAGACCAACTGTCCAGCTATGAGGAGCACCTGCTTCCTATTCCTATTACATAACTGGAGACACTGCTGTTGCGGACAGAAATACAGCAATTTGTGTGTTTCAAATCTGCATATGTGTTTTATTAGTATTTTAAATGCTTTCATTTATATCACACTACTGCAGTTTTTGACTATAATTGACATGAAGTCTTTTTTTTATATTTATCAGAGATCTGCTGGTTTGAAAATAATTTTGTGTAATAATTTTGTGCGATCTCTGCATGACATTAATGGCCAGTGGCATGTCCATTACTAGCTTCATATTTGGATCATTTGCTTATTAGATTTGCTTAAGAAATATGGCTGACTGTTTATGATTTAGCATTTATGAATTCTATGCAAATAATTGCTTCTTTTTAGGAGTCATGGCCCAGTGGGGAAACAATATTCCTTTCCTAGAAAACATAATGGGCCATTTCTATACCTCACGTCAGAGCGGTCTCACGCCTGCTATAGCTATAGTCCTTGTCTTCTCCTTTAAGCCCGTCTAAACCTGTTGTGTACATAAAACCAAACCTCCTGTGTCTGCGTGACGCAGTGGTGATAAATTGCACAAAGTACCGGCCTTATGTGAGGACGTTACTGAGTGCAGTTCCCATATCAATCGGTGCTTGGGGTACGGAGCTTTTCGGACGAGCCCTGCAGGACCCTGTGTTCATCCGTCCGTTCAGAGCCATCACCCCCGGAGCTAATGCGGCCCATCGTGGCCTTTTGTCCCCAAGGCGCATTCTTCTACTCCATTGTGCTGCCTGACGCCATTTAGGCACTTCTTTCTTTATGTTTTTTTTTTGTTGTTGTTGTTAAGGCCCATCTTTACAATTACCTTTGTCAGAGGGACCCACAGCACAGTCCGCTGTGGGAGGAATAGAGGGGGATAGAGCTCAGAGAGAGAAAAGTAGATGATAAAGTGAAAGGTAAAAAGGGTGAATAGAGGATAAAAGAAAGGAAGAGTGTTTGATGCTCATTTTGAATAATACGGGTCAGCTTTCAGGCCTCAATTACACCTTGGCGTAGCATGAAGTGTGTATCTGGATACCAATAATGCCGATATTTATATGAGTTCCTGACACTTTCGGTTCCCACTGCAGGTGAATCAGGTAAATTATATTGTTAGGGAGAGAATATCAACATTAAAGTTTACAGCATAGAAAAAACAGTTATTTAAGGACAAAAGTTTACTTTACTTTTTTTTTTGCACAATAATGCACTATACATTGTATAGGTAAATGTATAAAATTAATGTGTTAGTTACATATGCATCTATCTTTCATATACATATACGTGGGGTTGTATTTTTAAATTGCAAAGCTTGTGTAAACAAAATATATTGATTACATTATCTGATGACTTATGTTATGGCCAATGAATGGGAATGAATGGGAACACTTGACCATAACAACCATATTCCACATTGGAGATTTATTCTGTCTTAGCTATTATAATAATCTTCACTCTTCTGGTGGCTGTGGGGATTCGTGTTCAGCTACAGAGGCAATAGTAAGCTGAGGCACTGATGTTGGGTTGTTGATGAGGCTCCCATTTAATCCCAAAGGTGTTCAGTGAGGTTAAGGTCAGGGCTCTACACAAGACACTTGAGTCCTTCCAGATCAACCTTAACACAACATATCTTCATGGAGCTAAATTTGTGCACTGGAGTATTGCCATCCTGGAACAGTTATGGACATCTTTACTTCAGTGAGGAGAAATTGAAATTCTACGGCATACTAGATATGCTTTATAATTGTGTGCTTCACAAACTTTTTTTAAATCACTTCCTGGTGATGTTTTGTAACATGGTCAATATGTTTTTTGTTCATGACAGAATAGATGAAATGCATGTTAATATAGGTGCATGTACTGTAAGTACAGTTATTCATTATGAGTGGCATCCTGTAGGAGTTAAAGGCTCGATAAAGTCTGTGCAAGTGGGAAGTTTTTGCTTTTATGTGGTCAGAGTATGAAGTTAAATATGATGATTGCTGCCAAACATAATTCCATGGTTAAGTTACTAATTTGTTTATAAACTGCAGACAGCAGAGGATTGAAACCAGTGGAATTGGTCAAACTTCTCATGGAAACAAATGAGATTGGCCAGACTTTATGCGAAATCCAGTGACATTGGTCAAACTTTCTGTGGATACCAGTTAAATTGGCCAGACTTCCTATTGAATCCAGTAGGATTGGTCAAACTTTCAGTGCAACCCAGCAGGATTGGTGAAACATCCAATAAGGAAAGGATTAGACAAATTTTTTGTGGAAACCAGTAGGATTGGTTAAACCTTTTGTAAAATCCAGTGGGATTGGTCAAACTTCCTGTAGGAACGAGTGAGATTGATCAACCCTCCAGTGGAACCCAGTGGGATTGGTAATACTTCCTGTGAGGATGGGATTGGACAAAATTCCTGGTGGAACCACCGGTGGGACTGATCAAATTTTCCTGGCAGAACCAATGTAATGGAAAAAAATTCTAAATGCTTGGTCAAACTTCCTGTAAGAACCAGTATAATCGGTCAAACTACTTTTTGGAATCAGTGGGTTCTGTAAAATTTCCTATGGGAACAAGTGGGCTTGGTCAATGTTCCTGTGGGCCCAACAGGGTTGGGCAATTTTGATGTGGAATTGGACAAATGTCCTGTAGGAACGTGTGGGGTTTCTGCTGGGCCCGATGGCATTGGTCATTGGTAACTTGCTGTGGGACTAGTGGTATTGGACACATCTCTTGTGGGACTAGTGGGATTGGCCAAACTTCCTGTGGGAACCAGTGGGATTGGTCAATATTCCGATGGGAAACCAGTGGGATTGGCCAAACTTTCTTTGGGAACCAATAGGTTTGGTCAAACTTGTTTTGAGAATCAGAGGGTTTGAATACTATTGGTGTCTGCTGCAGTAGGCAGGATTAGTCAAAATTCCTTCACTGTGGGTGGCAGTTGAACCAAACAAAAAGGAACAGACTTGGTCAAACCTTTACATTGGAATATTTATGAAGCATCATGTTTGACCAAAATAACTTTCTTATAACTAAATGACAGACTGTTTGGAACTTTGCAAAAGCTTGCAATGCTATGAATGTTTCTCTTCGGATATGTTCGCTGCAATGTAAATGATCACATTATTATTATTGCAAGCATCTAGGTTCTCCATCACTGACAACTACTGCAGGGAATAGACTGTAATACACTCAGCACTTTATCATGAACAATGACTGTACTGTTAGCATGAGTCAGCAGGGGATACATCTCTCTAAGTCACTGTTTTCTGTCATTATTTGAAGAAAAACATACTCTATGAAGCAAACATACCTCAAAATGTCATGCCAGTGTTTTGGGTCATGCCAGTGCTGTGTTAAAACACTGAACTGATAATGATAACCGTGTTATGCAACAATGCTCCCATGACATCATCACTGGCAGGTTGGTATGCTGAATCCCAAAGGATGGATAAGGCAGTTTAAATGTGGGGTCAATAAATCAAAGTGTAAATAATGAGTCCACACACACACACACCCACGCACACACACACACACACACACACACACACACACACACACAGACTAAGTGTTAGAGTTAATCTGTCTCACAAATTTCCATCTAATCTGGTTGATTTGGGGGGGTGCAGTTCCCACAGCCTCTGAAAGATGTTCCTCTATGAGATTTATCACCTCCATCTTATGAGAGGAGCAATATCTCCCTAGGTTAATGACATGCTCAATTCTATGCTTGTTTCTTCGATGTGGATCAATCAGCATGTGCACTCCCATTAATGTCAGTTATTGATTAATTGACTGATTTGACCAGCCCAGGAATGTTTAAAGATGTATGCTAGTGTGTGAGTGTGTGTTCAGCAGGGGGTCTTAACTCATTGCATAAGAATAAGCAGGCCCTCAGGAGAGAAGATGCTAACAGTCTAATCCTCAGTGGTGGAAAAGATACTTAGGAGAACTTTATGGTTATTCAGCTGCATTGTTATCATCTGGAGGAGATTTATGAGCTCTGACTGCAGCATTCCACTCGTCTACCTTTAGAAAGACACAATTGGCTATCAACAATGCATCCCGCATTCCCAAACGGATTCCAGATCGATTGGAGAAGTTGACCAGTGCCCTAATTGTTTGATGCTTAAAGATCACTTTTGCTGTTAGTTGGTTGATTCCAAACTTCACTGTTTTTAACCACAGCATGTTCCAGATCTCCATTCAGGGTGTTCAGGACACTCGAACAAATCCTGGTGTTTATCTTTTGTTTGCATTGAGGGGAGGTCACAAATCCTGCTCTAGAGGTCAACACTGAGATAACAAGCACAATACAAAATGGCTTTAAAGAGAAGTTTATTGGGTCAGTGGATTTTTAGAAGAGCTGGTGGAACGTGATGGGGAATTATGTGCTTTCGGGAAATCAACTCTGCTTCCGGTGTTTGTCACAGTTCTCCTCCAGACCTTCTCACAGAGATTTTGATCTACTGATCTAATCGCTAACCTCGATCAGGCTCAAACAAGGCTCTTTGGATAATTTGTTGGCTGCAACAGCTGCATAAGGATGAACGGAGTCCAAGCGAGAAAATCCAAGTGCAATGAAACGTCCCTTAATTTAGAACAGTCCAGTGTGGCAACTTGGTCTGGTATACACAATTAGGCCAAATGCATTTCATCTTCCATGCATAATGACGTGTAAGACTCCACACATCTCCTATAAATGCAGGGCTCAACCAGGATGTGTCCTTGTGCCCTCCCGTTCAAAGGAAGCAAAACAAAAAGAACATTTAACCCAACGCTCCTGTTCGTCTGGCCGCCCAAGTACTTCTGCTTTTCATTTATCTTCCCTACCATAACCCCACCACCACCACCCCCCTCCGATCCCTCGCTTCTGTTAGCCACAGGAAGTTGCTCACTTCCTCATTACAGCACATCAAATACTGGCGGTGACCGTAAACCCGCCCCACTGCAACGCAACACATGCCTCCAATTCTGGCCCAGCTGCTAACATGCGCCTCGAGTTTTAAAATGCTGCTAATTTACATGAGAGTGTTCGACTTCAGTAAAAGTTGGGTTATAAATGTTGCCTTGATCTAATGTTACATGCTTTACCTGTGTCATATACTTACATCGCCTTTTTGTAATGCTTCTTTTACTGATCTGGTGCCGTAGCCCAAATGGTCAGTTTAAATGGGTACTATTAAGGCCAGGACTGAGTGAGAGTGAAAGAATGAAAGAAAGTGGTACGGAACAGAGGAATGGCTGATTCAGGGTGAGAGTGCGGAAGTGTGGGTTTTATAGCTGGGGTCTGTGTGAAATGGGATGAGTGTGTCAGTGGATCTGGCATTGGTTATAGCATGTGCACACACACACACACACACAGGCTTGTGTTCAGAGCTACAGCAAATCAGGGAAATAAACCATGACATTGATTTTCACTGTGTCTAATCAGTGACCAAAAATGGCTTTTGTCATCACCGTCATCAAATCAGTGTAATCAAAGAGAGAAAGATGCTTCAAACTCATTAGCTTTATGAAGCATGAAGTGTTTCAGTGAATGTGACATGTAAAATAAATCTAATGTAAAATCTACAAATGAACAACAACTAATTCCATTATACATAATACAGCACCTTATATTGTAAAGCATAGTGTGATGGAGTGTAATGGTTCGGGAATGTATGACTGCCAGTGGAGCTAAGCTGATCACCTAAATCCCACTGGAGCAGAGCATCTCCAAAACGACAGGTCTTATGGGTTCTTCCCAGTATGCAGTGGTCCAAAAAATGACAACCGGGAAACTGGCGCCAGAGTCATGTTCATCCATGGATGTTCCGTTGACATGTACCACCTATAAACATTCTTGTAGATTTAGTACACCTCTTCATGGAAACGGTGTTCTCTAACAGCGGCGGCAAAAGATGTTCAGCAATGTTCTGAGGAGCATAACAAATTCATCTAAATTCCCCAGATCTCAATTCAATCAAACATCTGTGGGATTTGCTGGACAAACAAATCAGATTCACAGAGTCTTACAGTACTTAACGTCTTACACTGTTAACGTCTGGTTGCCAGATACCACAGTACACCTTCAGAGGTCTAGTGAAGTCCATGCTGCGAAAGGTCAGAGCTGTTTTGTGACACAAGGGGGGACTTTACACTATTAGGCAGGTGATTTTAATATTATAGCCTATTTATTATATCTTGTTTTATATAGGTGGTTACTTAAATTTAGGCTGTCCTGAATATAACAGCTGTCTATCCATGCATAAAAAGACCACGAAAGTCACTTTCTTTGTTATTGTTTGAGCTTCATTGAGTGAAGGTGCTGCTGTATTGTTCCAAACAGCTCCTCTTAAGACACAGACGGGCTAAATTAACTACCATCAGCAGGAAACTGGTTTACCTCAATCAGAGAGAAAGAATGGGTGGTTGTGGGAGGGGGGGTTAGGCTTTACACAGTAGCAGTAATGGCTATTTTGTGACTGCCATCTATTTGGGTATTAAGGGCTTGCACCAAGGTCCCTTTGAAGTTTGTATATAAATTCAGTCAAGGCCCTTGTTAAAACGGCTGGTCTACAGTCCCTCCTCTATGACCTGCGAGTGCCATGTGACTGGCATGAATTAACGAAGCATTTTAAAGGGTGACATTTGAAAGCAGTTAACCAGTAACTTGGACCAATTAAATTCGCGTTAGGTGAATGAATAGTTTTGCGCCCAAGGGGACAACGAATTTCCGCACCCATTGAAGTTCTGATGAGACCGACTTCTACTGGTCTCTTCTGAATTTCACGTGACCAGGTGTAATGCACAATTCAAACACACATGGTTAAACATAGATTAATAACAAAATTGTACAAGTACCTTCCATGAAGTAGTACTCTGAATGAATGAATGAATGACCTGGATAGGGTGAATAGGAGGGGATAGAGGGATGAACAGAGGAGGTATTTAGAAAGGAATTGTATTAAAGCTCTCCAGGAGGGAGGGGAAAGGGGGCGTGGTCAGATAAGCCCCCTCAGCCAAGTCCTCACTTCCCTTAGTCAGCTAGCTCGCAGGGGGGCCTCACAATGGAGCTATTCTCTGGAAAAAAGCACACCGCTGACCCTAGCGATTCCAGCAACATGGAGGCTGCTACAGGGGGCCCGAGTGGAGCGTCAACCAATGTTAGACATGGCTAGAGATAAATGCAGTCCCTGAAGCATGGGCCAAAGGTTAAAATGAGAGGCACATCAGGAACTGATTCTGACATGTGTGATGCAGTGATGACAGAATGACATTCTGAGCGGCATCATGAAAGCGACCCACTGATGACATGCTTCCAGGTAGCCACAGGAATGCACTCACTGACGTCCAGTGTAAGCTTCTATGGTCAACCTGAAGAGGTCCGAATTTCAACAGGAGACCATGCTGTAAGCTATGGTTAAATAAAGCAATTGGGTATGCATGTGTGTGCTACACGCCTTGTTATATGAGCTGACAGACAGAAGCCCTCTTCTCATCTTACCTAAGAATTACCTTAACATGGTACACCTGGGCCTATAAACACTCTCCTTCTGTTTCATCCTCTGTCAAAAATCCATTGTACTTTCTTTCTCTCTCTCACTGTTTTTCAGCCTATATTTGTTCTACACATCAACTTTTCCTTGAATATCGCATGTGGTCATTCATACCCTTTCTGTCTAAGTACAGTTCCATGCACACTCATCTTATTATAGATGTTACTAGGAGGGCCTCACTTAAATCAATGAAATATAAGACAGCATCTAAGGTTTGCGTGGGATGTTAAGCGTGCGGTCCTCTTTCTCTCAAGTGTGCTCCATAATACCCAGCGTAGTCGTTAAGTGATTGTGTTACTTCCAGCAGGTGAGCAACGTGCCTCCTTTTTTGCTTTGTGCTCCCTTCTTTTGTCGACCTTCAGCTATTGTTTGGATAGAAAGACGCCGATGAAGGTGAAGAAAATACCTCGGCCGATCTTTTGAAGGCCGAGTGGTTTGAACACCATTATGGTTGTTCGGCTTTGATGTTATAAGTCCTAAATGATGAGAGGTAGAGGGGGCATTGGCCTTAAAACTCATAGATGGGATCCAGTTTCTGAGGAGCTTCTGCAGTATCGTGTGTGAAGGGTGTTGGGTGTCAACTGCTTTCACCTGCTGTGCTTCTTCTTACAAAGCACCGACCAAATCAAATGGAGATTAGTCATTAGCTTTAAAAACATGATTGTGTGAAAAATGTTTGCCAACAAAACTGATATGATGAACTTTCTTCTCGAACTCTGGAATGGTCATTCCACCCAGTTCAGGACTACTTTCCTAAAGAGTTTATAGGGTTTTATAGCTGGCGTCTGTGTGAAATGGGATGAGTGTGTCAGTGAGTGGATCTAAAAGGGATTTTAGATGTTTTCTAATCTGGTAATGTCTGGTTTTTTTTGTTGTTTTTTAATAAATACGCAAAATGTACATATACTCAAAACAGACATAGCATTAAAACCATTAACATTATAACCAGTTGTGTGTTCCCCTTGTGCTACCAGGGTGGCTCTGTCCCCATGGCTCAACAGGGTCTCTGGAGGTGAGGTGTGGTGTGGTGTGGTGTCTGGCACCAGGACGTTGCCAGCAGATCCTTGGGGTGCAGGGTGCTATGGATTGTGGGGTGGGACCTCCATGAATCAGACTTTTTTGTCTGTTACATCCCATTGGTCCTCAGTCAGATTGGGATCTAAGGAATTTGGAGGCCAGGTTAGCGGCCTTGGTATCTTTGCCTGCAGTGCCCCATGTATAGTATGCTGTGGTGCACTGCATGTTCTGATACCTTTCATAGCCAGAATTGACTCAGTGAATTTGCACTGCATTGGTTTTTCAGTGTGACCCAGTGGGATAGCCTGACCACTGCTCTCCAAAAGTATAGGTGAGCCTTGGATGCCCATTATCCTGCCTCCAGTTATTTGCTAATCAGTGTTAATGTGTTAATATTCTGTGGTGTTAATTATGCAAAAAACACTTTATTTTTCATAGAGTAGCTGATCTACCTATTCCCTAGATGTCTGTGAATATAGGATATACAGTAGAATTATAATAAAAACTAAATAAAAAACATGACTTAGAGAACTTTCACAAAAATCTGGTAAATTCTTTACCTTTTTTTAGTGGTTTAAATTACAAATTACCAATAACATATAGTTGCAAAATGAAAAGCAAAATGCACAGTTGTCTTGTGCTAATGTGAAACAGCCAAGACTGGCCTTTGTTGCTATGTGATCCATGGGAGGGGCATCTGAGACGGAAAGGTATTTGAATGAAAAAAATGTTTTTTATACTGAAATATATCCTCTTAGGGTGGTACAGTGTCGTACTGGGTAGCACTTGTGACGTTTTACTCCTCCAGGGTTGAGTTTGCATGTTCTCCCATCCTTGGTGGGTTTGCTATAGGCGACCCGGTTTCCTCCCACAGTAGAAAAACATGCCGATTAGACTGATTGCCCATACTGTGTGTGTGTGCAATGGATTGGCTTCTTGACCATGGTGTACCTTGTAGGCTTCAGGCCACTGAGACAGGATAAATAGACTATCACTCAGATGTACCTTGTATAACATCTTTTGTTTTTTTTTTGTTTTTTACTACAATATACCCAAAAAGCATTAGATCCTTAATGAGCATCAAAAGTGTTTATAGTAGGAAAAAAACTCCCTGAAATGACACACGGAAGAAACCAGGAGAGGAACCAGATAGAAGCTCTATGCAGAGATATAAACCTCAGACTTCAGCGATCAAGAAAAACCACAGCTTAATTCCACATCGTTAAACTGTCTCCCACAAACTGCTAGAGTCACGGTGAGTAGTTACAACTCTGACAATTACACATCAATAGCTTCTTTAGCAGATAATCAACCCTCACTAGGAGATAATAAAAGGAAAGGTGAGAAGCAAAGGTAACAGGATGAAGGGACAGAGGACGTGTGAATGATTGCAGATTCATAAAAATTCCTCAAAGTTAGTTATCTATAACAACAGCTCTACTGACGGGGGTTCCAGCTTGCTGGTATTAATTCCCTTATAATCATTTGATATAGTAACAACTTACACAGGGAATTATGTATACAATTGGTTACATAAACCATACATAACTGCAGAGGTTTCAAGGAGGAGGCATTTATTTGATATATTTTGAAAGGAGACTCCAGTACAAGTCCTTTATAACAGTCAGAGGTAAACCTGTATCTTCAGATTTTTCATTGGTCATGCCGTTTTACCATGGAATTGGTACAAGTGGTGGTCTGATGGTAGCTTTCTATATAGTACATGTACCTCACTATGGTACATGGTTATAATATGGTACACACTTTGGTACAATGGTACACGTACGATACAGTACTATGGTACGATGAAACATACTGTTAATATATATATAACTAATATTTTTGTATAGTTGGTTAAAAAAATCCAGTTCACATTGCCTAGTTTGTGCTGAAAAAAAGGATATGTCACTCTGTACTGCACAATCCTGAGCCTTATATGTAAAAAAAATTATTTAAAAAAATCAGAAAAACAAAAACTGTCTAAAATGCTTTGAGTTTTAAGGGCTACGTTGGAAATCTCCAATCAGAAGGGATTAAAGTTTTCTTGTCCATGTAAACTAATTTTTTAGATAGTTGGTGCTGCCTAGAAACAGGTTTGTCATGAAACTTTTTCTAATAACGACATAATCTGATAAATTATAAGGCGAAACGATATGGTTTAAAATATAAAATTTGATTAAGCAAGATGGGAATACAACGTTTTATGGATAGTTAAATGTTGTAAGTTTATAAAAATAGTTATACTTGCAACTCTTTCTGATGGGGAATTTCTTTATTGTTATGTTTATGTAGAAAAAGGAAAGTGTTCTTATGTCTGAGGCGGACAGGTCTAAAAATATGCCATTCTGTATGAGTCAGGCTGTTTTTTTTTTTTTTTTGATGATTAACGAAAATGTGCTTGGAAGTGTTAAGTAATTAACGTGACGCTTGCTTGATATTAGCAGAACGGAGTCTGATTGGTTTTTATCAATACTTTATGCTGATCTTCCTTTTTGACAGTGAGTGAGTGAACCGAATTTAAATGTTCAGTGAGCTAAAAGTATAATAAATTCCCTCCTCACCGGCTGACAGTTACATAGATTAAGACTCTGACCAGAACGCAGGCAAATGATCCAACCAGCAGCACATGAATTTCATTATTCTGCGGTGAGACAAGTAATTACTCACATGAGCGTCGTTCAATCGAAATGAACATCCAGGAAGAGCTGCTGACTGATGGGGAAAAATGCTAATAGCAGTCAAAAAGGTCGCTTTGAACTGATTAGTGACTTCTGACCTAGGATAAGCTATTATAGGTCACACTCAACATCTGCAGAGCAGAGTGCATCTGAAAACAGCACCTAATCAAACATACTGATCCAATAATCTCCTTCGGGAATAAATAGGATCGTAGAAACGTGAAGGAAAAGTTTGTGTTTGATTTACATAATTGATCAGGCCACATGATCTGATTGAACGTTGTGTTTGATTGATAAGAAGGACAATCTGGCTGGATGTCAATACAAGGCCTTGACCTTGGCCTGTGGGTCAGTGTGAAAAGGAACTGAGTTTAAAAAAAGACTTCATAAGGGAAAAATAAGTCAAATTTGAAAAAAAAAGAGATGAATTACATACAACACTATAGTACAAAATAATACACCTTCTAATTCAGTTCTGTTGTTGTTGTTGTTGTTTTTCAAAATTTTAGAACAATACTGAAGATTTAAAAATATGATCTAACATATAATTATTTAATTAATTTAAAAACAATAACAACAACAACCAACCAATCAATTAATCAATCAATCAATCAATAATAATTTTAAGACATGAATGACCTTCTGGATCAGTCTGACGTTATTGTCAATTGCATTATGGTGAAACTGGCTCTTATGGAAGCAAGACCAAAACTTACCTCTGCAGAGCATGTCTATCAGACACATCTCAATATAACCGTTCAAAAGAGATTTCTGCATATTTTGGCATCCAGAAAGAAAACAAAATCAGAAACGACCATGGAATTAGAAGGTGTGTCCATACTTTTGACTGGTAGTATACTGTATATGCTTACTTTTTAAGAGCATTCTTTAAATAATAAATAATAATAATAAAAAATAATAATAACTACGCTAAAAATGAACTTTTTCCTCACCTTTACCCCTTAACCTTAGTTACAGACAGCAAGTCAAACTTTGGGTCAAACTATCATAATCACATTTCTAGATCCAAATTCAGCAAATTACACTGTAAGTTAAAATGCTAGCCTGTCTTAGTCCCTTCTCAACATTTACAGTGAAATCGCAACTATACGAAGCATTACTAAGATTTTAGTTAGTAAGTAGAGGACAGAACGTTTATCAAGGCATAAAGAAATAATGCAGATTGTATGTGAAAAGGATATTCAGTACCATTAAATAACAAAGATCATTCTATGTGTGTGTGTGTGTGTGTGTGCGTGCAATGAAGGGCATCTGTGATTTAATTGTAGTGTGATCTATCAGCTGGTCAGACAGGCCTGTAATCTGTATTCACTCCAGCAGACTGCAGCATTCACACACTCTCTGGAAGCACAAATTTACCGAAGCTTTCCAAATGCACATACCTTCACTTTGACCCCTATCAACTTTTCTACAGCTTTCTTCTAATAACATGCAAATACATACGAATACACTAAATCTAAATGTATACGTGTAATCCAAATAAAGAAAATCATAAATTCATTCCTAATAGAGTGTGTGGATCTAATATCTACTGTACCTATATTTACATCTGTAGAGTTATTCACATTAAGTCATACCTAGGATTTAACGTTTATTCATTTACATGAACATGGACTGAATATGCGGTGAATCTTGCATCGAATCTCACCTCCACCCTGTGTGTGTGTGTGTGTGTGTGTGTGTGTGTGTTGAGTTTGCATGTTCTCTCCATGTTTGCTGGGTTTCTTCAGGGTACTCTGGTTTCCTCCCACAGTACAAATACATGCATTGTATACTTCTTATCATTTCCAAATTGCTCATAATAAATGATTGTGTCTGTGTGTGCGTGTGTGTGTGTGTGTTTGCTTGCATGAGCATTGTAGGGCGTCCCATACAGAGTGTACCGCACCTTGTGCCTGGAGCTACCTGGAATAGGCTACACAAGATAAACAATATGCAAAATATATGAAAGGAATCTTAATGTTAGAGGGTTTTTTATATATAATTTTATTATTAACAATAATTTTAATAATGTACAGTACTGCGCCATGTGTCACCTGATTACAGCGCCTAAATGTAAAAACATTTCTACCTCTTTTTTTTTTTTTTTTACATTTAAGCTCATTACAACACATTTACTGTATTTTAGTTATTTAGGTAAAATAACAATGCAGAGTTTTGCATACTTTATTAATAATGCAAAGTAATCTAAATATTAATTGTATATATTAAATGCATTATGTATATGTAATGAAAAGTTTACCACTGTGCTAAATAAAAAGTTAATTTGCCAATGTTTTACAGTGTTTACACTACACTCAGCCATCAAGATAACCGACAGTCAAACAGAAACAAAAAATCCTTAAACTTGATTCTTCCTAATAACTCGAACTAACTTGCATTTTTTAAGTCTTCATTATGTGGCTTCCCTCTGAGAGCTGCCCTAGATGTGTCTGAGGAGCTCTAAACTGATGTATGTGATCAAACAGACAGATAACTGTCAGAGTAGGACAGGGGAACAATACAGCCATGACCTTTGACCCTCAGCTAAAGGATTGTGTAATTGTAAAAGCTGTCACTCTGGAGAAAAATAATGTTGGCGCTCTTACAAATCCTGGGGCATCATTTAGAGAAGTTCATTCATTCGTTCGCTTGCTTTTATTCTTACATACTTATGTACGTACTTTCCTGATTACAATCAGCATGGTGGTCACTATTATAGGAAAATAATCAAGGCAGCAGTGGAGTGATGCAGTTTCATGGAGTTAATGCGACCCTGCAGTAGATTATTTTCCAATAACAGAACATCAGGAAGTGTGTTAGAAGGATATTATTATGTCAACAATTGTATTTTCTTTCAAATTCATTCATTTATTCATTCATTCAGTACCATCTTCAGCTGCAGCAAGTTGACCGTTCCATCATCATCCTCCATGCTCAGTACAAGCCTGAGTACAATCCTCAGTACCATCCTCAATAACACCCTCAGTACAATCCTTAATACAATCCTCAATACCATGCCTTGTACCATCCTCAGTTCCATCCTTAGTACAATCCACAGTACCACCCTCAGGACCACTCTCAGTACCATCCTCAGTTCCATCATCATCCAGCACAATCCCATCCACAGTACCATCCTCAGCACCATTCTCGATACAATTCTCAGTACCATCTTCAGTATAATCCTCAATACAAGTCTCAGTACCATGCCTTGTATCATCCTCAGTACAATCCAAAATACAATCTACATTGCCATCCTCACTATCCACCCTCAAACCTATCCACAGTTCCATCCTCAGTAGCATCCTCAGAGTCTTCCTCCATCAAACTTGATTAAATTCAATTCCATTTTAATTGTATAGCACTCTTAACAATTGTCATTGTCGCAAAGCAGCTTTACACAATCAAAAGAATTATGGAGGTTTGTCTGAAATGTGTATGAATCAAAATGATAAGATTGTCCCTAAAAAGCAAGCCGAGGGCGACGGCGACGGTGGCAAGGAAAAACTCCCTGAGATGACAATAGGAAGAAACCTTGAGAGAAACCAGACTCAACAGGGAACCCCTCCTCATTTGGGTGAAACAAATAGCAGGGATTGATCTGCAGTCATACCGTGTGACCACCCGGAGTACCATCCTCAATACAATTCTCAGTACCATCCACCGTAGCTTACCGAGGACCACCCGCAGTACCACCTTCAGTATCATCATCAGCAAGCACATGGAGAACATGCAAATGCCACATACACAGAGACCAGAATCAAACCCTCAAACCCTGGAGGTGCAATGTGACAGCTTTAACCACTACGCCACCATAGTGCCAACTTTCATTCTCATTTATCCATCTTCTATACAGCTTATCCTGTACAGGGTTGTGAAGGCTATCCCAAGAGACTTTTGGGCACAGACTGGGGTACAAACTGGACCACACACACACTACATGGAAATTTAGGTATTCCAATTAGATCAATCTGCTTGTCTTTGGACTGGGAGAAGAAACCAGAGTACCCGGAGAAAACCCTCCAAGTATTGGGAGAACATGCAAAGTCAAGGTAAGACCCTGGATGTGTGAGGTGACAGCGTTAACAACCAAGACAAAAAAGTTCATGCATTTCTGGATTTCTGGAGACAATGTAACTGGTTGGTTTATGTAAACGTATGACCCATTGGAATTCTGATATGACAACATAAATCAGAAATAAATCAGTTGTTACCAGTAATTGATTGTTTTAAAATTGTTGCTGAGAACCGAGTAGATACCCTTAATTGATTTGTCCAAAGAAACACATGTGAAAACCTCTTCAGCCTGGGTGTATGTCAGTCCTGGCCTTGACTGTATCTTAAATAAATAAAGGAAGAAATGTGTTCGAAGTGTGTTCGGCTTGTTGGGTCATGTTTGGCTCCTGGCTGGCTGGAATGTTATCACATATTTAAAATAGTCTGATGCTGGATTATTCATTATAACATCCATTTGCACATCATCCACAAACTCTGTCTGAAGGTTAAAAAAAAACAACAACTCAGAATTATGACATTAAATGTCCTGGCAACATCTGGAGTTCACATTACCAGCCAAGACACACACACAGTACATTTCATTGGACACAGTGGACACCTCATTAGTCCAAAGGGGAAAAATATACCCAGTGACCTATAGTGTCTCAGCATCCAGGGCCATGTGTTTGTTTTTGAGATGTGTCTTCTTTGTTCAGTGTTTGGAATTGGAACCAAAAAGTTTGGTATTTTTCAGCAAATGTGGACACGTGAAAAGTTATAATAACATTGAAAGGAAAAGGAAAGAGACTGAAAGAGAGAGAGAGAGAGAGAAAGAGAGCTGGAGAGCGTTCAACCATCTGTATGCTAATCATGAAACAATTGGTTAAACTTTGATCACCTATGACTTCTACCTCTCCTCTCGCTCGCACACACACACACGCTGGATTTCAGCCTGGGTTTCTCCTTTCAGCACCTGACGTGAGACAGATGGCACCTCCACCCCTCCGTCGGCGGTGCCCTGTTGGACAGGGCCATATTAACCCTGGCATGCTTTTGTTTGGGTTGCGCTGCTGCATGTTTCTGAGGATTAGCTCGGCTCTTACAGAGCCTGTTGGATTAAAAGGGCTGGACGCTGGTCCGGTCTCTTCCTCTTTTTCCTCAGACTCGCTGTCATCCCCTTGCATCGCACTCTTTCCTCTGATCGGGGACAGGTTATAAACCGTTCAGAACACAAGCAGAAAAATTCCATCCTAATAATGAACACTGAGAAGATTTTAACCAACTGCGGGTAAATAGATTGATATTTAAACTCTTTTAACACGTCTTACACACACACACACACACACATAAGAGTGACATGCAGTTGTCATTATTCACCTTATTAACAGGGTGAAGAAGGACAACCATTCTGAAGCTAATGCGTGTTAATCAGTGATTCAAAAACAACCCACAGAGAGGGGAAGAATATCCGCGTGTGTGTGTGTGTGTGTGTGTGTGTTGTATCTGGCCTTTGTATCTCTATGCGGTTCAGTTTGTGCTCACGGTATTGTCTTGAGCTTTTCATTTTTTTTCTCGTTGTTTTTCTCCATAACTAAGTGAGATAAGCCATCAGCCAGATGGTACAGTGGGGTCTCCCGTAGTTACTTCATCTTACACACACACACACACACACACACGTAGAGGTAGAGAGAGAGAGAGAGATCTCAGACTGTTATGTAATCACTCCATAGACTCCAGACTCCCAGAGGAGTTTATTTTCTCACTCACTTTTTCTTTTTTTTCTTATCCATTTTTTCTATATGTCTCCCCTCTCCTCCTGTCTCTCTCTCTTTTTGTTTCTTTACCTTCTTCATATTGGTCACACACACACACACACACACACTTTCTCGCCATGCGGCCCAGAGTCGCATCTCAAACTCTTTCCTCGATATTACACACCCCAGTCACGACAGGCCCTGGGCACAAAGGACAGAACACACACACATACACACGCTTGCACATGTACACACACACACACACACGCAGAATAAAATGCGCTCTCGCTCCAAGTGCGCCACGCTGCAGCTGCTCCAGTTTCCATGGCGACCCTTCGAACAATGAGGTAAGGAGCGGCGTTTTTGTGTGTGTGTGTGTGTATATGTGTGTGTGTGTGTGTGTGTGTAGCACGCTTCAATGTCGCCTCTTGGTGAGAGAGAGCGTGTGTGTGTTTTGTGTGTATGTGTGCTTGTTCCTAGGAGTGCATCTGTGCGTGGCCTATACTTTTACAAGCACTTTGTGTTGTGTGTGTGTGTGTGTGTGTGTGTGTAAGAGAGAGAGAAAAAGAGAAAGCATAAAGGAGGACACTCTCTTCTTTTGAGACTCAAATAGGGGGAATGGAACAGTGAATAAATCATCTGATGAAGTAAATATTAGCACGTGCATTAATATGGAATATAAGAGGGTGATGCGTGTACAGTACAGCGGCACGGTCAGGCTATAAGAGTGTATCCTCATGAGAAATCATGTTGTATGATATCATTCAAATGTGAAATATGAACTGGGAGAGAATCATTTGGGAGATGATTTTTCATCAAAAAAAAATTTAAACACTTTTTTTTTCATTTTTCACTGACCTAGATGTTCTGTCTATATGATGTGCTCCATCCATCCATCTAGGAACCTCTGTAGTCCATCTAGGGACCATTGGAGGTTACCATTGTGTTTATTCCCATATTTACACCTGTGGTAGGACAACATTCACACACTAGGTGCAATTTGGAAACATCGGCTAGACTAACCTGCATGTCTTTGAACTGTGGGAGGAAACCAGAGTACCTGAAGGAGAACATGCAAACTCCATGCACACGGACCCCAAGGTGGGAATCGAACCCTCGACCCTGAAGGTGCGAGGCCACAGTGCTAACCACTAAGCCATTTGATGTTCTGTATATTATTAACCCTTTAAACTCTCCTTAGGGAGTACTGGAAGTGTGAGGTAGGTGTGTGCGTGCATGTGTGTGTGTGCGTATTGATAACTCTCAAGTCAGAAACAGTATTTTCAAAGTCTATTTATTTTTTATTCAAAATGAGGTATTTCAAAGTGCTATGAGTTGCAGCACTAAAATGTACGCTTAGAAAACGAAAGAGAGAGAGAGAGAGATTAAGAGAGAAAGAGAAAGAGAGAGAGAAAGAGAGAGAAAACATTCCCATTGACCCAGTTCTATGAACCCGATAGGTACAAATATATATAAAAAAAAAAAAATCAAGGGAGGGAGAAGGGAACAAGGTAAATGTAGATAGAGAAATTTCTGTACAAAAAGGAAAAAAGGAAAAAAGAATGAACGTAAAGAGCAAAGAGATAAAACAGGATAGTGATATCTACTCAACTCATTTTCATACGAAAATATAAGTATCGATTTTTAGTATGTATCAGAAGCACACTAAAGCGTAGGTGTACAAATTAGTAAGTATCGTGTGATGAACAAAGAACGGTAATATGAAACTGAAAAATAAAACAACAACGTTATATTACAAAGTTCCTCATAAATCGAGGGTCATACAGTACTTAATAACGGTATATAAACTTCCAGTCTAGTAATTTTCTTAGAAAAACCCAAAGACGGTTCTGTGTACAAAAAACATAAACGAAAAAAAAAATAATAATAAAAACAAGGCAGATTGATAGTATTTTGCTTTACTGACATCAAGGTGCTCAGAGGTATATCTGGAGTTAAAAGCACCAGAAAGACAGAGGTGTGTGTGTGTGTATGTAAGTGTGTGGGACAGACGGAGTCGAGTCCTAGTGAACTGACCCTAATCATGTCCCGCCTTTTTTTCTTTCTTTTTTTCCACGTTAAATATTATTTGCTTTTTCGTGTCGTTTGCAAAGTGAAGGCAAAGTGGGCGTGTGTTGTATTGCGTGCTCCTCGTCGACTTCCACGTTCCTGAATAGAAGTTCAACAAAAGTCTAAGAGAGGAAAGGGTTGGAAACCCATTCATACAAAAAAAAATAAAAAAAATAAGAAGAAATTAGGATGGAATAAGGGACCATCCTTGTACGTTCTCTTTTCCTCGATGTGACTGGAATGACAAAAGTAAACCCGAAACATTCTAGACGTCCAAAAAATGTGCAAAGAAAGTGGCAGCAGTGAGTGTCCATAAGTTCGTTTTTTTCGGGGTGGGGGGCAGGCTGATCAGGCAATTAGCCTCCAGCCATGAGTGCTAAAGGTTAGCATGGAGCAGGCTAGCGAGTCCTGGCTTGCTCCAGGCGGCGGAGGAGCTGTTGCCGTCTCGCCTGGAGCTTGTCCTTTTCCTGACGGAGCCGAAGCTCCTGGGCCTCGAGTGTACCCACGTACTCTGCAGCTTTCTTCAGGATCAGAACCTTGGCTGCCTTGTCATTTTTAGCTAGCTCAGGCAGCTGATCGCGCAGCGTCAGGAAGCTGGAGCGCAGGTCGTTGCGTCGTTGCCGCTCCAAGATGTTGTGGTTGCGCCGTCGCTCGTTGTCCTCCGAGTCTGAGCCCGAGCCGCTTTTCCTGACCCTCTGAGCCGCGTTCAGCGAGATCGGCAAACAAGTGTTGGTTTTAGCGCTACGCTGGGAGTTTGTGCTGGAGCTACCGCTGCTATCGGATCTCTGTTTTTTGCTCGGGGGAGCGGAGGGAAGGTCCGAGTCGTCTGAGTACGGCGAAGGCGCTGCGTAGTTGTGCTGCTGCTGGTGGATGGAGGCGGCCGCCGTCCTTTTTAAGATGAGCTCCTGGGGCGCCCGGCTCGCGCCCGGATTTAGCCGAATTGTCGATGATGAGGCCTGAGAGCTGAAGTTCTTGCTAGCGCTGGATCGTCGCTTCTCGACTGTTACCACATCGATCTCCTCTTCTTCTTCTTCTTCGTCCTCATCCTCCTCCTCTTCTTCCTCTTCCTCGTCATCCTCGTCTTCATCATCCACATCATCGTTATCGTCTGAAAGTACAGATAGGATACGTGTTAACATGTTTCACAAGTTTCCACTGTGTGTATTACAGATAAAAATGACGAAGCATTTGATGTTGATTAAGTATTTGTGTAAGAAGCTGTTTGTTAATTTTTCTGTGTGTTGGAGAGAGAGAAAGAGAGAGATAGAAGATAAATGATTTACACAAACAGGTAACATGTCGGGTCTTTGATGCTACTTGTATCTTTTTTATTACACCCTTTCAAAACTTGAACTTTGATAAGGCGTTGTGTGTGTGTGGGTGTTGAGCTTTGTTCAGCAGTCATTCTGCTGTGAGAGTGTAACGGCCAGTCCAGGTGCAGAGACAGAACGCAGAGAAGACGCAACAGCCTCCGGGTCGCATTTATGAGATAATGGAGGTGATTATCAGCTAAGCCGCTCATGAAGTGTGTTTGCCATTAACTGAAATCTCATGGCCTCACACTTCAAACGTGCTCCGCAGGAACCCGTCTGTGTGTGGCGGGACCAGGCGGATTTATGGAAAAGTAAAAGAAGATCTCTTTCTTTCCTTCGTTTTTTTCTTCTTCACTTCTGCCAGAGGCTATGTTTTATTTTGGACTGGGCGGGGAGAGAGAGAGAAGTCTACATAGTGAGAGTGCAGGGGTGTTGTAATCACGAGCGGCGATTATTCGCGGGCTTTGGCCAGGCCCTAAGACACGTGACTTGGAGTGCTTCCAGACGGACAGCTGAAGGAAGATCGCGCTCGTTCAAAGCTGTAAAGAAAGACGGCTGGTGTTTTTCCCCCATTATTATCATTCTGAAGCCTTCGGCAAGTCTCCCTGCCTGCCAAGTCGAACCCACAGTGGTATGCTCACTTTCTCTCTCCCTCCCTCTCTCTTTACACACCACCTTTATGCAGACCACACGCCGGAACGCAGTGCCAGGTCCCACACTCATACTCACGTGAGACGGCCAAAACAGATTTGCATACGAAACAACGGCTTCGTCTGGACAGGAAGTGCCTTATTGTATCAGGGGAATGTATATTTTCTTACGTTTTCAGCAAAACACAGCCTCGCACGCTCATACAGAAGCCCCAAACATGAAGGTTCAGATTATTATATCGTAGCAGAAATAAAGGGGAGGCGGCTTTTCTAACAGATTTCTACACAAAGCCTTTTCCAGAGAGGTTGAACTCTCCCTTGTTTCGTCACATAAGGAACGAGTTGAGAATCCATTAAGACACTAGATTGGACATTGCTTCGTACATACGTCTGATTTCACACCACTGCTTTGGTACACAAATCTACCCCAAAGCTCTGGCTGGGACATCATCCCTCCACACAAAAGGAGCTGGTGTGTTTGTTTTCAAGCCCGTTGCAGACAGATCCTCTCTTACTGCCACCTAGTGGACATGTGCACAGACGGACCGCTCTGACATAACGCGCCCACCGTCAGCACGAGCAGCAGGACCCAGTGACCCCAGCAGTAATCCGATTGAGCAGCTGTCATGTGAGCTCTCCAAATTAACCCAATAACACTTGCTCACAACAGATACACGGTTTACAGTTTGCATTGTGGACAAATCACGATTTTACACTTTAATGATCACTCTTGTGAGTGGAAGGGTTTTTTTTGTTTTTTTTTTTTTTAGACAATGCACTGGTGGGAGTGACTGTCCAGTGCGTATAAACCAAGTGTGTGTGCATGGGTTATCAGTGTGTCCTTAATACCAGTTGATGATGATGATGATGTTTGCTTACCGGAGTCGCTCGGGGTGTCGTCCGCGCGCCTGTCCACAGATGCGCTCCTGGTCAGGTTTGCGCTCTGCGCTCCGTTCCTTTTGTTCACCGGGAAAGGGAAAACCACAGCGGGGTCCACGCACTCAGTCGCAGCCCGGTTCGCCTCGGGCGCCTTCACGGCGCTGCTTTTAAGTCCAGGCGCTCCAGAAGAGGCGGCGGCGGCGGCGCCGGCGGATCCCGAAGAAACGCTCCGGCCGAGCTTCTCGTTGACGACGCGCTCGAGCTTCTCGCGCGCCGAGAATCCGCTCCACATGCAGTCCTGCAGGATCACCGGGTCGTCGAGCGCGCACGCGCCGAACAGGTCGCTCTCCGGCGCGCGCCACGCTTCGTCCTCCGCGTCCTGCGGCGGGAGAAGCAGCAGCTCTGACGCCCAGTCCAGCGGATCTCCGAGTCCGAACACACCCGCGGACGCGCACTCGAGCCCCGCGTCACCGCTGGCCAGCGCCGCACGGCTCGGGGACCGCGGCGGCGTGGGCAGCAGCTCGAATTTTTTCCAGATGTCTTCACCGGGACCGCACAAGTAAAAATCATCCTCGTCCGGGTAGAAACACGGCTGGAAGGAGTCAAACTCCAGGTCGGAGTTTTTCACCATGGCTGGCATTGTGTTCTTTATAACAACAAACTGTAACAGCGAGAGAGAGACAGACAGACAGAGACAAGGGAGAGACAAGAGAGAGTTGATTAGAGAGATGTACAATACATGACGCATGAGTTCATGCACAAAGAAGAGTATCGAATAGTTACAATAATCAGAATAGCAAAGGATCTAATAATCTGCCTTCTTCACCTGACTGTCAGGTAAAACCTCTTTACAGCCCATGAGCTTCACACACACACACACATGCACTGTAAGTCAATCAATCCACATGCTCTCCAAAAAAAGAATAAACAAAAGAATTAACCCCAAGTATTTCCTACCTCTGCTGCTGCCGGTCTCTGTGTGTATGTTTTTTTTAATATATGTGTGTGTGTGTCTTGTCCTGTTTCGTGTCTTATTATTTTTTTTTCGAAGGCAGACGCGGTGTTGAAGCGTCTGTCTCGCGCGCGCCTCCTTACTGCGCCCGTGCTGAGCCGCGAGCCGCGCTGCCGAGTTGCATTCTCTCCAACCGCCACGAGCGCGCACTTTTCTTAGACGCGCTGACCCCGCCCACCAAAAAGGGGCGTCGCTAGTTGTATTTTTTGAAACCAATCCAGCGCAAGCCGTTTGATTTATTGCCACTGCGGACTGCCTGTGAAGTGCGTGTTGTTGTTGTTGTTGTGTTTTTGTGTGTGTGTGAAACACTTGCCTATTCACAACAGCACGGAGCTGTTTCATTTCAGCCTCCTGCGCCAAAAACAAAGGTGCATGTGTGCGTGACGCGATTCACACCAATGAACTACAGGTTTTTATGTAGATGGGAATATATATGACTCGAGGCACCTCTTATTGTTAGGGCTCGGGAGTGAGGTCATCACTAGAGTCGGGTTCACGGTGCCTCCACGTGGACAAGAAGTGCATTTCACCTACCAGGCTGCAGTGGAACCCCCAACTCACAACTCCCAAAGATACCTCTGCATCTGCATCTCTGTCCAGATAGGTGTATAGCAAATACAATTCAATAAAATGTAATTTAGTGCATATAGTGCTTTTAAGAATGCTTATTGTTGCAAAACAGCTTTACAGATTTAGAAAAATTAAAATAATGGAAATGAGTAGGGAATGAGTGAGAAACCAAGTATGAATCAAAATAATCAGATTGTCCCTGCAAGCAAAGGGCGACGATATTAAGGGAAAACTTCCTGACATGGCACTAGGTGGAAATCTTGAGAGGAACCAGGCTTAACAGGAATTCCATCCTCATCTGGGTGATTATCAGATAGCAAGAACTGTTTTGCAACGTTAAATTATTAGAAATTTTAGATTGTAACAAAGCCATGGTATTCTTGGAGGTTTTTGATCTGATATGTTTTAAAGAGCAACACCTTGATTTGTATATATTTTTTTAAATGTTACAAAAACCTAATTGGTTATTAATATTATTACACTACATGGACAAAAGTTTTTGGCCAAATCTGCAACAACATTGTAAACAAACACATATACTTCAATATGGAGTTGGTCAGCAAGATTTTGGAGTGTTTCTGTGCGAATTTGTGACCATTCATTCTGTAGAGCATTTATGAGGTCTGGCGCTGAGGTTAGACGAGAAGGGCTGGCTCTCAACCTCCGTTCAAGTTCATCCCAAAGGTGCTCGATGGGGTTGAGGTCAGGACAAGTTCTCCCACACTGAACTCATCAAACCCTTCACTGGGGATAAGGGGCCTGATTGAAACACCTGAATTCAATAATTAACAGGTTTGGTCAAACACTTTTATATAGCACTCTTAACAAAGGTCATCGTCGAATAAAATACAGAATAAAATAAATTAAAGAAATGAGTGAGAAAATGTGTATAAATTAAAATGATCAGACTGTCCCTGATGAGCAAGCTGAGAGTGATGCTGGGAAGAAAAAACTCTGACAGATATAATTGACTGATATGTGATTAGGAAGAAACCTTGAGAGGTTTGATTGATAACAAATAGCAGGAATTGATCTGTAGTCATACTGAGTGTAGGAAAATAAACAGGAGGGTATAACAGGAGAGGTGTTTATGTTAGTATGGAGTCCATTTTTGTTATTTTAGATTTTTAGATTTTTAGGCGGGAACTATTGAGCGACTGCAGTCATAAGTCATCAGAGAACAGCTGTCTGCATCAGCCGTGTCCAAGACCATCCTCATGGTCAAATGGAACCACCACCAGTCAAAAAACAAATCCCGAGCAGACCTCAGCATGTGACAAGATCTCGAATCAGAAGCAGGGCACCAGGATGAGTCAGCCAGGTCCGGAAGGGTAGAGGGGGTCTGGATCACTGGCAACTCTGGAGCAGCAAGTAGGCAAGAGAGAGAAAGGAAGAGAGAAGGTCTCATGACATTACCATGAGCCGAGGAATGAGGATTTTTTATTTTTTTTTTACAATCAATCATATCAGTAAAAATTTTTTCTTCCCAGCATCACTCTCAGCATGCTCATCACGGTTTTATTTCTAAACAAGCCTCTTTATCCTATCATTTTAGTGCCTGTGACTGGGAGGATAAATAATCCCAGCGAAATTTGCTGCATCCTGGATGAAGTCCAAATGAGTAGCCAAATACTTTGCCATATGCTCATAGATGAATTACATAATCTCCTGACCTTTTATTTGACCTTTTATTTCACCCCTGTGCAGTAGGTTATGAGAGACTGGGATGTGCCATTTAATAAAGTTTCTTCCAATTTCTAGTTCTGCAAACTGGGAGATATGGGAATAAAGGTGGGGGATGGGGTGGGGGGATGGGATTGGGGATCGGATCAGTCCCTGAAGAGTCCAGTCTCCATGACCCTAGTTATGACAGAACTTCCTGTGTGAATGTGAGGGGGAGTGGGAAACCAAGCTGCTTGGTCCGGGAGTGTGTCCGGTTCTGTGTGTGTGTGTGCGTGTGTGTGTGTGTGTGTGTGTGTGTGTGTGTGTGTGTGTGCGTGTCTATTTCCCCCTCTATTCTTCTCTGGCGTTGGGCAGTGGCTCTAACTCTGACAGACAGATGCCTAAATACAAGAAACCAATTAAATCAAAGTAAAGCTGTGGTGTTGTTAATCCAAAACTGTATGCTAATTAGCCGACAGAATGTAGGTTATGATAATGGTTTCTTTTATTTAACTGTATCTTTTTTTTTTAAGGTTGAATGCTTAAAATAACTTCCCATTTAATCTAACACTTATGTTGGGGATGCATCTTTACGAGTGAATGTTACAGCAAAAAAAAAAAAAAAAAGGAAGAAGAAGCTATTCTTTGCTACTTTGGTGTCTTGGTTGGGTGTGCGCAGCTGATTATGATTTAGTTATGTTTGGTTACTAGCAGCCTATCAATCCAAACTCGAGTCATTGCAAAGCAATACATAAGCACAGCACCTTTAACAATGAAATGAGTGCAAGAGTGTGTCCTGCGTTTCTCATACTAGTGGGTGGAGATATGTCATGGATGCTTAGGCAATTGGGCCAGTTTGTATAAAACAATCATATTTAGAGAAAAGACAAAAGCAAATCCAGAAGCCTCAGTGACAGCACGCTGCGAGACAATGGAGGCGTGCAGGCGAGCACATCAATAATACACACAATCGGAAGTCAGTCCAGGCCGCATGCTCTGGTATGCAGTGTGTGGCACTGTGCCACTCTAAAAAGCAGCATGGGTTGAATAATTTACACTCAAAGGGAAATTATTAAGTGTGTATTTACTGTCTCTATATATGCCTACTGTTTATATTTATACTTCTAACATAAAAATGATTTCAGAAATATTGGAGCAAATGATTCATGTAAAACACAATCATTATATAATTATAATAATAATAATAGTAATAATTTAATTCATAAACAAACGAACAAGCAAATAAAAAGACTATGAGGTATAATTACCCTTTTTTCATCAAGGACAGCTAGTTTGTCCAAGATCCTTAACAACTTTTGTTTGAAATTTCTTGTGAATGAAGGCATAAAATCATTTGACATTTACAGAAGAGGTTAAGCCCAGTGCAGTGGGGAGACTCTTACCTGCAGTAAAACATTTGAATGGTGTTAACGTTTTAAACATGTTTCAAACATACATGCGTGAATGACTATCCTGGCTGTGGTGGATTGGAGTCCCAGGCAGTTGAGCCGGGGAAATACCAGATTCTTAATTGAAGATGAATGAATAAATGAATGAAAGGATCTGTGGAACATTTGAATGTTAATAAATAATTTTGTAATTCATACTCAAAAATACACAGAGGTTCATTTTCTAAAAATCCAAGTTTGGCTGTAGTTTCACACCACAGTGTTGCGAAATCCACATGAAAGCACAAATAAAACATAAAACAAATTAACCTGCACTTTACCTTTAAAAAAGTAAAAATAAATCCTGACAGATAAGTGTTTCTGTTTATGCGTGCAGGCGCTGTGTGTGTGTGTCTGAAGCCAAAAGGGGTGGGGGTGTAAAGGCGAAGGAGAGAGAAAGTGCTTTGCGCGCGTAAAGGGGCACAGTGTCAAATTATGTGTGCGCACACATAACGACAGGCTGAAACAGAGAGAGAGAAAATAGATTTTTAACCTCTAATGAGACTTTCTTTTGCTTTACACGCGCAGGCACACGTGTGCTATAGGAAACAGTACTTGCGCGCTGTACACATACGCCTACAAACACAAAATAAAATATGTCTTTCGCACACACGTGGTCACAGTCTTATAGTAAATAGTACACGCGTGCATGGATGTCAATTATACCAGTGAGAGACGCGCACTAAGACCCAGCAGAGGAGACGATTACCCACAATTCCGCAGCACAAGAGAGAGAAAAAAACATTGACCCAGTTGTGATCACGTGATGCTCGATGTGAAACCAAGAAGCACATGTGTGATACATGATGCTTGTAAACTAAGACTTGCTCGTTTTTTAAGTCAAAATTTATTAAAAAATCTTTTCGTCTCTCGCAAACCGCATTATTTGCAATCCGAGGTTTTACTGTATTGTGTTGTGAACACGGACTCACTCATGTCAAGAGTTCTGTTGTGGTAGTCCACATTTCTTCCCAGCTACATTGAAAGCTATGCTATCAGTTAACTAGCTAAGAATTTAACACGCTTGGCATTCTAGCTTACAAACATGCCTCATTTATATTGATTTAACAAACCTATGACTTAAAGAGAATCTAGCTAGTTAAAGCTAAACTGCTAGATCATGTTCTTACTGTGGTGCTACAGTGGATATGCTTTGCTAGTTAACTTTGTTCAGCTAATAAAAGGGTTTATGGCATCTGTTTTAAACAGCATTCGGCTTTCAGTGGCAAGATGCCTTTGATGTTGTAACCACAAAACATTATGTCATGAACTGTCCCATATTGTACAATTCGAAAGACTTTCTTTTCTCATATGAATAATCTAAGAGATATCTGCGTCTGGTCAAAGCACAAGAGACCACTCTGTTACTGCTAATACTATTCCCTTTCCCTTTAGAACTAATCCATAGTAATATTACAGTTAATCTATTCCTTAGTTCGATTATAAACTAGTAGCATTTAAGAAGGTTAGGCTACTTTTTGCAACCAGGTTGTGCATGTTCCTTCTTGTTTACAAGCACCAAGTTTATAAAAAGAAATGAAGTCAGGAGAACAGAATTCACTGAATGACTCAGCAGTTATTTCCTCACTGACATCGGCATGAACAGTCATCAGTCGGGTAAAAAAATGACAATCTGGGTATCGTTCATTCATGTATTTTAACATAATACAAAGAATTCAAAAAAACAAAAATGCTTAATGACATAATAGCAGGGTTAATCAGCTGCACGGGGCTTTTAGGAGATTGGGTTTTAGATTTGTAACGTTATAGCATAACAGTAAGAGGGATTAAACAGTGAGAGTAAGTATTACCTCATGTACTGAAACTCATGATGTCTGTGGATACATAATTAATATAAGAAAACCCCAAGAATTTGATGAACAAATATAAATAATTAATTTATACCAAAAGTTTTAATGTCCTTTAGCAAGTACTTCTTGTAAGTCACTCTGGATAAGAGCGTCTGCCAAATGCCTAAATGTAAATGTAAGTTTCACCTTGACTTGACTTAACTAAATGAATAGTTTTTTCAGCTCTGACCAAATTTTTAAACCCAATCCCAAATTTTAACTAAAAGCTTAAAGTTATCCTGCTTTATCCATTTCACAACCCGCTCTCATGTGCTTTTTGGGGTCTCTGTCCTGTTGGAACACATAATTATGTCCAAGTTTCAATCCTCTAAGCTGATGATGTGAGGGTTCTGCTGAAGATGTCTGACGTTCCTCTCCTTCTTCATGATTCCACTTAACAGCTGCTACAGTGTTCTTGGGATTGAATGCTCATCTTTACTCCTCCAAACCTACCTTTGGTCAAAACATTCCTCCAGAAGGCTTTTTCTTCGCAAACTTTAGTCAAGCTTAAAGATGTGAATTTTGGAGCAGAGGCTTCCTTCGTGGACAGCAGCCTTTCAGTCCACGGTGATGTAAACCTGGCTTGACTATAGACATTGTTACTGGCGCTCCAGCTGATTCTAGTGCATGGCAGGCCTGGGCCTTGGTGGCTCCTGAAAGGAAAGGAAACTTGTTCATATGGTTGTTCCTATATGAACAAGTTTTCTTTCAGCTCAGCTGAGAATGACGGTTTGCAACATGGCTCTCTCTACCTCTCGTTAAGTTGTAGTTATGAACAATAGATTGGACTGATCTTGGAATCTGCAGTTGTTTAGAAATGGTTGTGTAACCTGAATAATCGTAACATCATTTTTGTCAGTCCAATTAGTGCTTTCAAATAAATCCTTTTTTTCTGTTTACACAGAGAATCTACTAACAGGATGTTAAGCTTCAATGGGTTTAAACAATTCAATTTCAGCATCACTTAATTATTGTATATATAAGAATGACACTTTGGGATTTTCTTCTATTAAAGTCTAGTGTACCTGTCATTGACAGGTAAAGAGTTTTAAGAAAAATGTAAAAATTAAAGGTAATAAGAAGCTGATCAGCTTTAATGTAATCAGTGATATTTTTATTTCAAGACCAAAAAAAAAAAAACATTTCAAATAAATCATTAAATTGATGTTCATGTTCATGATGAATTTCTGACTGTGACTGTCTTATAAACCTCTATAAAATTGGGCAGTTTGGTTGTTCTGTCATAAGCAGATTAAGTTATATATGTAGAGGATGATAGCAATTTTTGCAGTCTAACCCACACTAATAAGCACACCCACTTACACCTCAACACACACACCTTTTTCACCATCAGGCTTTTTGCCGAACATCTTATAGTTCATCCTTTAATCATCACCACAGTCATTCAGGCCAGATTCCACAGTGGCACTTCTTCCTAACAAACACACCCTCACACCAGCTTCTTTTTTGTTCAGTTAGTCACCTTTGACCCCTGTCCAACCCCCGAAGCAGCACCCAAATCCCCTGTACTTTCTCTTTATACATTCCTCAAACCTCTTTGTGATCTAGACAACGGAATGATTTTGCTCTTTTTTTTTTTTTACCAAACTCTTCAGCAAGAAAGCGCTTTAGTTAAATACAGGGTTACCGATAGGAACTTTAGGTTCTTTGACAGGTCCTCAGACAATTTTTGTTCTTTAATGTCCCCTTGGGCATTTTGTCTACTTGGGACTCTTTGCATCTTTAGGTGTCTGCATGTGCACATATCCGAAGTTTCATACAAATGTCTAATAAGTCCTATGAAGTTAACAAGATTTCCAAAAAGAAATGAAAAAGTAAAAGGCATTCAGGCCATGTGACTGAAAACATACAGGACATCTACAACTAACCATGATAGGCAATATTATCTCAATGTGTTTTTTTCCCCCTGCTATCTAGTTTATTAAAATGTTTTATAATGAGTTACCGGCTTGCCATATCGGATACTGTTGTTTGTGTTGAACAAATTGTTACAGGTCGTGAAATCCTCTGGACTTCCCCAGAAAATATTTTCATATAACTGTCGGTCCGAGGCCAATTTCGCAGTTCTGTATATATAACAGAAAACTATTTCATGCCAAAGCAGAAGTGTGTGTGTGTGTGTGTGTGTGTGTGTGTGTGTGTGTGTGTGTGTAGTTCTTATTATCACATATGGTTTATGTTTGCGTTTAAGTTCCCCTCAGGTTAAAACTGACAGAGATAAAAGATAAAAGATTTTAAAGTTTGCTGTCTTTCCTTTTCATAGGGGAAATTCCACACATTTAATTAATACAGTAAGAACTTCCTGAGCACTGATTCCACACTCAGAACAATGATTCAGGGTTCTGTGTAGAACACTTGAGTTCCTCCACTCCAACCTTAACACACCATGGCTTCATGGAGCTGGCTCTGTGCAGAAGGGCGTCGTCATGAAAGAGAAACTATAATGCTACAGCATACAAAGATATCCTAGATAACTGTGTGTCCAGTTTTGGGGCTACAAATGGGTTCTACAGGGAAAGCGTGTGTAAGTAATTGTCAGGGGTACACATACTTTTGACCCTCCTGCCTTCCTAAATGTATTGATGATTGTATTTCTGTATAGTTGTTTTCTTTAATTATCTTTATTTGTAAATTTCTCTTCAATAATTTATTTATCTTTCTTTATTTTCCTTTTTTCTTTCTGCATTTTTCTGTCTTTTGTCTTTCTTTCTTTCTTTCTTTCTTTCTTTTTTTCTTTCTTTGATTCTTTCTTTCTTCATTAATTTCATTTTTCTTTCTTTAATCATCTTTATTCTTTAATTTCCTTTGATTATTTATTCATCACTTTCTTTCTTCTATTTTTCTATATGCATTTTTTTTCTTTATATATTTTCTTACATTTATTTATTTATTTTTTTGCTTCATTGATTTCATCTTTCATAGGGCAGAAAAGTAAAGAAAATTAAACTTTTCAAGGGTAGAAACTGATGATGTCTTTGAGAAAAATTAAACAGTTCTAAACATAAACTTCCAAAAATTCTAATTGTATAAGAGATACCATAAGATTCAGAATAAGGAACTGTAATCAGGTAACTGCATCAAAAGTGAATGTGCTACCTTTAGCTGTTAGTAAGCTAACACACCACACTAACATTAACAATTACCCTAGGCGCTGAGCACTTAGGATGACAAATAGCTATCCAAGGAGGACATAAAACCCTTTTCATTTGATTAGATGCTCTGAAGGAGTCAATGATTCCCTGTATTTAATGTTAATCATGAGTTCATTCATTGCCAGGTTTCTTGTCTCAAGCGATTGCTTAAACCCCAGTGAAGCCTCGAATGTGCCATGTGACTTGAGATTTATTACAGAGACTTACAGGAAGAGTGGATTCTGTAATGGAGGAGGCGTTGATGAATGTGTTGATGAAACATAAATATTTGTGAAGGAGGTATAAAGGCAGTGATTTTCTTTAAATCCTCCGCTCAAGCACTAGCATGATCATATAACTCTCGGCTAATTCCTGTACCATGAGTAAGACCTACGGGCTGTGATATAGCTTTATAGTGATGTATTAGTCTTTAGCATAATGCATTGTTAAGGTTTTTAACTCTTCATTTCAATCGGCGATGATATATGATGTAAATGCTATTTATATAAGGCTAACGTTCGGACTTCATGATGCGATGTTTCATAGCATGTTGTTTAGTTATGAAAATCCCATTGATTATTCAAGCATGTGACCTCTAAGGTGAAAACTGTTTGCATGAATCTAATCAGTCACTGGCTGTTATTGATCAGCTTCAGATAACATTTACCAGTCAATATTTCTTACACTCCAGAGATTTGTCAAAAAAAAAAAAAAAGGCACATTATGTATGAAATGTTGTTTAATGTTGTGGAGAGTCCATAAAGGTTCCTGTTATGTTTGAACAGTCATTACTTCACCAACCTCTATTATTTCCTCCCATAAAATAAGAAAAAAGTTTCATATTTACACTGCAAACGATGCTTGCTCATACTCCTGATGCGAGTATGGTTTCGGGACTGGTTTGTCCCGAATTCAAATGCTTGATAGGTCTATTTCGATCTACTTAATCCCTTACAAATTGTTCACAGATAAACCAAGAAGCATTACAATTGTACTTGCTTTCACAAATCCCTACGAAGCATGGCTGTGATGTGATCGCAGTCATAAGGGTGCAGTCCAAGTGCTGAAGGTATCACAACCATGTTGATATGTCTGTTGCTTCAGTGTTTTAGATCTTTTTGTCAGATGTTACTATGGAATACTGATGCATTTATCTTTCAGGTTTCTGGACAGCTAGTGTGCCATGTAGTGTGTACCATTCCTTGTTCCACCCTTGATCAGTGGTTATAAAGGGATTTAGGATCTACACTTGTGTTGGAAGCTTTGTAGCTTGCATTCACAGTGAAAAAAAGAAAAACTTTCTAAAAACACGTTATAACTGGTTTTGAAAGTTACTGGTAACTGGTTTACTTTCACCCATGCTGGCAACAGCTAGCATAATTAATGACTGTTACAACACACGTGCATATGGTTAAGCATCCCAATTCTCAAAATCAATATTCTAAAATGCCTCTTGTCCAATAACATTTGACTGCAGATGGTACATAGTTTCATGCCAGCTAGCTCAGCAAAGTGAGTAGTGTACTACAAAACCTCGAATCACTACATCAGCAATTCATTGTTGGCTACATGTTGATTTGAAATTCAGCTATTCAAGCTAGTCTACCGAGCTCTGCCAAATCCCTGATGATCTCCCTGCAGTAGTTTTATCTTGAGCTTTAGTCTTGAGATCGTAGCAGTTTGAGGTCAAATTGGGAAATGTGAGAAAACCTCATCAGCTTAAAGCAGGGCCTTGCTGTTATAAAAAAGGAGGAAATCATCAGAACTTTAAAAACTATAGTGTATATACTGTATATACAATGCTTGCATGGTGAGACATTTTGTTTTAAAGTGTGAGAACCTTCGAGTCCTGTTGTCTCACACAACCCTTTTTGAGTCCTGAGTTTCGAAACACCTCAAAGCCTTTGTAAAAAATATATATATGTCACATCAGAACTCCTTGTTCGTTTGTCTGCTGTGACAGAGTGAGTTAGGGCTCCGTTGACAAGCAGCCGTGTTAACAGGTCCTGGCGGAAAAACTTTAGAGCACAAAAGTAAACGGTGTGCGTGTAAATTTGGCCGTGCTCGGGCAGTTTAACTGCCCTATTGTTACTCCTTAAAAGCAAAGCAAAAAATAAATAAATCTTCCAGCCAGTCCATGGTCACTGATAATGAATCTCTAATGTCACCTGGGCTGACAGATAGTGGTCTGTGTATGTGTGTGTGTTTATGTGTTTGGAGATGTGTTTGCTGTTTGCATGCAAAGAATTCTGTGAAGATTTTGTAAGAATGTAATCTGACAACATGATCTTTCTTGCAGAATATCATAGCAGACAGATTCAGTCTTTACATTTTTTTTTCACGTGTGGGTGTGTGTGTGTGTATGGGGGGGGGAGTGTTGGTTTCGGGATCGGTTTTAGAAATTAGTTAGGTTTAGTTTCTAACCTGATATGTCAAGGAATAACTAAATAATAAGTGCTGTGTCTCTTAGAGGAAAGTCACCCGTGTGAGTAATCACATGACAAAATTATTTATTATAATTGTTTATTATAATAATAATCCATGCTAGTTTTTTTTATGTGAAATTAGCTTTTTGGATGCAGTGCACGCCAGTGGTAGAAATAAATGAATTTTAAATGATTATTTATTCTTACATGTTTATTCTTCAACTATCAGCCTGGGAGATTTATGACTTTTCTTATAATTCATTTATTCTCACCTCTTCATTTTTTGAAATAATTTGTTTTATACGAGTTATCACTATTCATTTATGCTCATGTGTTCATGTTTTACCTGCTGGGAAAGTGGAATTCATTGAGTCTCACTTTTTTTTCTTTTTATTTTTTTTTTTATAGCACTTGGGCTGCACACTCATGCCTACGATCACATCACAGCCGTGTATACATACTGTAGGCTGTGTATACATAGGCCATGTATTACATGCACAAAAACAGATGATGTCACTAATTAGTGTGGGCCTAAGTAAATAAAAAGATGGAACAAATAAGTGGCAGGACGTTTACTTTCTGGAGCCAGCGTGTCCACCTCTGCACAAAAATTGCTAAAACTCAAGAATCATCAAAAGAATCAAGCAAATTTCAGCCCATAATCGTCAGGAAGCAATCGACCAGGCATGGACTGAGCAAAAGACACCAGAGGACTGCAGACGTCTTTTTGACTCTATGCTAAGCCGGATCCAGCAGGTTTTAAAGAAACTCAAAACTTAAAATTTTAAATAATTCTTTTTATCGTCAAAAATGTTGAGAATGTCGTTATACATTGAATTTCACTTTTGGCCACATTACTCTACAGTATACAGCGAAACCTCAGCATACAAATTTAATTAGTTCTGGAGTTCTTGCTGGTTCTTAAGGCGAAAAAGTTTATGCAAATTTTCCCTTAAGAAATAAAGTAAATGCAGATAATCCGTTCCAGCCACCCAAAAATATTACCGATATTACAACAACAACAAAAAACGTAAAAAAAAAAATCACATAGCATTTAAACGCAGGCCAATAGCAACGTATATATCTTGGCTTGAGTGTTTTGAAAAAGCTGTCACTGATGAAAAAAAGAAGCTCTTTATTTGGCTTTCCACTGACACAGTAAAGGTTGGAACGGCTCCCGGACATACGCGTAACTTAGCCTGCGTTTGTTTGTTCATATGCTGAAAATGCTTTATTGCTGGAGTAAAACTTTTTGCCCCATTTTTTTTCTTTGTATATGCAGTGCAAAAGTTTTTATACTTTAAATCCAAATGTTCATAATTTATTTATTTTGAAAGATTTATTTACTGAATGTGTATTTATTTTACATTCGTCATTTTAAAAATCCCATGTGTTACTATTTCTTTAACAAGTTAACACTCCCCCAACGTGCTCCAGCTGAAATCCTCCTCAGATAATTTCACACCTCACACGCCTTTTTTCACTCCTCTTCTGATCTCAGATCTCTCAAGCAGGGGTAGCTGAGCCAGTGGAGGGGTTTCTTCTTATATAAGGTCACAATGAAGGGTTTAGAAATGACTAAATGTTTAATTTTGCATAAATAAAAATGTCACTTATGTATTTCTTTTTTAACATAATTTGTATCATGGTTAACCGTATATTATTCACATGATGGCATTCCAGGGTTGTAGCATGTCAAAGTACACGTTTTCAAGATTGATCACATGTAAAAAGTATGCAAAGCAGGAGAAATTCCAGGCTC